>NC_049990.1:2665593-2681399 GCF_000003815.2 Branchiostoma floridae
CCTTGCGGGCAGTGCATCCCAGCTAAGCCCATCAGGCCACCGCCGCCAACCCATGTACATCATTACAATCCGTTCTGGAGATACATCGCAGGAAAAGTCCCTTCCAATTGCAAAAAATCTCACATGACTGAAAACTATACCTGCGCCACATGCAGGTAGTAGATTATATTCTATTTTCTGTATATCATAGCGGTGAGGTAATATTTTGTTCCATCCTACACCCAATAACACATTTTGAATAAAGTTTTCTTTGTCTAACTACCGACACGGGTAAAAGTAGGCAGTCCCATTGCCGTTTTAATTCAGTGGGACCAATAGATTGTTATCTACTAGGCACGGTATTGGGAGGCCTAACCCAGACATATTCTAACTACAACTTCTACTAGTTACCTACTGATGCCAGGTTCCAATTCTGACACCTGGGTGAACTGAGGAAAGTGTACGTTTATGAAGGTTAGACATCCAGGTAAGCAATATTCAAATACAATTCAATCTCTACAACTGGATAAAAACGGATATTTACTTCCGGACGATTCGAGTGACATCCATCACTCTTCTTCAGCAAAAGCAGAATGAACTAGTCAGAACAATTCAATTCCAGTACAGTTAACTAGAAAAAACTGGTTTAACAACTAAATCGTTAGGATCATATGCAAAGGTTACACAAATGTGAATCATGTAAATCATGAGGAAAGTGTAGTATACTCTGCCTTCCCCAATAAGACAACATCGGTAGCATGGCAGGACCCGAACCCGAGACCTCTGGGTTCTGATCCAAACACCCTACACCACCTGCGCCACCTTCTTGAACGTCCTTCGTGCACATAAACAGGTTACATAATAATATAGACTTATACTAAATATAGACATACATATATAGACTTAAAACGTTTAGTATATCAAGCTTAGGCAGTCAACACAACAGCATCCTGCAAAACATCCTTATCATAAAAAATACACAGGAGTGGAAGTTTCGGAACAAACTGCACAGGGGAAACAGAGGAATGAAATTATGTAATAATAAAACCTACACCTACTTTGCTTCAAAAGAACGCCTTAGTAACGTTAGATTTGAATTTGATATACTTTTACAGAGATGAAGTCTGTGGTCAAATTGATGTTTTTATACCGCAGACATAAAGCCTTATTTATCAAAACAGTGCACTTACATTATGATCTATTTTGAGTCTGACTAGCTATGCAGAATGTCAGCCCACGAAAAAGTTTGCGTGGCCTTGCAGGTAACGTCATTGGTGCGAAGATTTAAATCGGACGTTGGTATTGGCACAAAACAGATTCTATCAAATTAAGATGCTTCTTTTACATAATAAGACATTTTGAAGCTAACTAGGTCGTTTTTGAGGATGTCATCCCAGTACAGTGCTGGTCAAAAACAACCTAGTTAGATTCAAAATGGATTGTTAACATAATATGTAAAATGTTATGTAAAAAGTTACATAACAAACCGCTTCTGAGGATGTCATCCCAAGACGATATTTGTGTTGTCCAGGTAGAATACTTCCAGATGTATCAAATATCGCATTTCAAGCGGACACTGGTGTTGACCAACCTTGGGATGTATTGACTGAAGATGTTTCGCCTCCCAAAAGACTTGCATATAAGTAAGGCTTGAATGATGAATCTATCTCAGACTTCCCACGTCTTGTAGTGTCTCCACGTGGATCTTCAGGTGAGTCTTCTTGTTCTCTCATACTGTAGCGTCTTTAATGTAGCAATCGTAATATTGTTTTTCTATGCCTCACAACGGTGGACGATTTGTAACCACGTACTCTATCCCTTTTTCTTGTGTTTTTATTTAATAAGTTGGCAAAAAAACCGTTAATGCTCGCGTCTAGCAGTCTTTCCAACTTTCGTTACGCTTCTAAACGCTTCTTATGATACAAGCGAACGATTGATTGATTGATTGATTGATAGATTGATTGATTGATTGATTATAAATGTTGTGTACCTATTACCGGGGAACTGAGGAGTTAGTACCCAGAGCTTTATACCAGACTAATATATGAGGCACAACATTGTCTGAAAAGCTTCGATAACCTGCATCATTAAATCTGCCATCTTTTAGAATTAATCTCCAAGCAGATCCCACGGTAGTATAAAATAGTATCTAAAGCTGACAGAGGAGTGAAGCCGGCCTAGAAGTGAAACACGCTCCTAGGTCGGCTTCACTCCTATCAGCTTTTGTTACTATTTTATGCTACCGTAGGATCTGCTTGGAGATTGATTATTTATAGCTAAGGGCACAATCCACCGTACGTGCAAATATGTGCTGTCTACGTGCTAAAACGTGGGCAATCTTTTGGGATCCGGAAGTGGAAAGTACCACCTCCGTACGAACTCGTAGGGAATCCGACAGATTTTGGAACACGCAGACATGCCGTAGAACTTTACGTGCACGCAAAACTTTGTCATCGGGCTACGTATTCGCCCCACGTACGTGCTATTACGGGCGACGCGCCTGCCCTGTACAGCCTGAACGTTTTCAGAAATACGTAGCGGACGTGGCCTTCCGAAAAAACGTACGGATAAATTGCAAGTACGGCAGGTTGTACCCTTACCTTAGGCCTACCATGCAGTGGTACTTATGTTGACTTGTTGTAACACTGGTTAACGACGATCATGTTTCAGCTCTTGGCATCAACTATGGCTCCCTTCCTTCTTCTCTTCGTTGCCTTGGCAACGGCGTCTCCGATGAAGAGGTATGTGATGTACATTTACCTTAAAGTAACGTGAAACAATTTAAGATGTCTTATTCTGGTACGGTTCCGTATCTAACACTAGCAGTTCTGTAGTGTAGGGTAGGTAATGAAAATTCCCTCTGTTCACACTCAGGCACATACTCCAGTTAAACATTCTGACATTAACATTATATGATAATTATGATTATGTATATGCGCGTGAGATCGCGTGGCGCAGCCGCAGCGTGTTTGGCTCGGACCGAGAGGTCTCGAGTTCGAATCCGGCTGCGTGACACTGATCTTGTGCCCTTGGGAAAGGCACTTTACACGGCTTTCCTAACTTTACTCAGATGAACATGAGTATCTAGCTTTGGCTAGGGCCGTCTCTCGGATAAGACGTACAGTCCCTTGGCCGCACCTGGAGAAAGTACTGTCGTATTGAGGTCACCTGAGTGGCGCCGAATGTCAGCTCGCTCCAGACACTTGAGACAGTCGTATTGAGGTCACCTGAGTGGCCCCAAATGGCAGCTCGCTCCAGACCCTTGCGATTTAGCCCCGCCTATCGTGAGCCCCTCGCAATTCAGCCCCTGGCTGCCAAGAGAGAGTAGTCAGCACACCCAATAACAATAACATATACATTACAAATGTTTTTGCATGTAGGCAGATGACCGGCGGGCTGGACGCGGATATGGACGGTATGGTCTCCTATGCTGAGGTGTCCGCCGTCATGTCCCTGCACGAAGCTCTTGTCGCCCTTGACAGTGATGGTAAGCAGGCCATGATTAATTATGTTAATAGTTTACTTCCAGCACTGAATTAAACTATAGGGACTTATCACACTAAATTTCGGTCAGTATCCGTCGACCTTGTTCACAGAATGGCCCTTCTACCTCCAGCAGTGATGTCAGTAATACACGACATTTGCAGGAGGGGGTCATGAGTATCAGAATATCTATGGCGCCCCCCGTCTCTGTTGAGTGTGGGCTGGTGGGCTCTGATGTGTACTGCCCCCTTCACGCCTCGCGTTAAGAAATTCTGTTCTGAATCTAGGATTTTGACTTTGTTGAACTTTCATGTTGAGACTATGATTGATTTGTGCCGCCATATTGTTTGTTAAACCTCGAATCGATTGACTATTCTAAGTCATGTTCTGATTTATAGTTAGCGTAAGCATTGCATGATTCTTATATTGCTCATTCATTTACGTTTCTTACTTATAATTAGCCTTAATTATAACATTCTATGTTTCATGTATTTCTTCATTCAATTACCGATTGACTGTTGACATTTCTCAATTGCTGCTATTCTTTAATCCACTCAGATTAGTGTTAGTCTAGTGAAGTGGAGTCGTTTGCTATTGGGGTGGGTACTCTTCAGTATTACATGAGTAAGAGTTTAAGCCTAAAATAAAGGTATGATTATGTGGCTAAGGGATGTGTTCGTGGAACTCTAATTCATTGTTCCTCACGTTTAGGCGACGGCTTCATCTACCTGCCGCAGATCGTCGAGCTGTGGGGGTCCGCAGACAAGTTTTACGAACTGAACACCGACGGCGACGATTACCTGACCTTCAGGGAGATTGAGAACGGGATGAGCCTGCAGGACTTCTTCAACGAGTTCGACTCCAACGGTATTTACTTCATCTTATGTATGTCGTTCGTTCATCATCATCGTTCATCGTTCGGCTGCAGCGCAGGTGACTGCAAGCCTTCTCCAGTTCCGCCTATCAGCAGCGAGCTGGCGAAGCTGCCTGGGGGTGATTTGGCCGTGATGTATGTCATAACGTGCCGGAATAACGTTCAATATTTATATATATTCGTATGTTTGGAGAATATCCCTCCTCCACATTCCATCCGTTGGCTCCCATAGGATAAGCTGGCTAGCCATCAGTTTTGTATGCCGGACACAGTGTCCGGCTAGCGCCATCCTGCATTTCCATATCTTGTCAGCCTCCGGACGAACTTTAAGGGAATCCGACGGCTTTTGGAGTAGGCAAAGCTTTGTGTGCCATCGGGCTGCCGATTCGCCCCGGCCCCGTACGTGCCAGTACGGGCGACGCGCCTGCCCTGTACAGCCTGAACGTTTTCAGAAATACGTGGCAGACGGAAAAATTGCGTGTACAGTGGGCTGTGCCCTTAGCTTTTCGAACCTGATGGAACTGAGCTTAAGTAGGATATTTTGCTTATGTATACAGATGACGGGATGCTGGATGCTATAGAGGCTTACCAGGTGAACTTCATCTACGACATTTGGTACAACAATGCCGTCGCTGACAACCCGCTGGACTCCAACGGTGACGGCAAGATCTCCCGGATGGAAATCTTGAGCCACATGACCTACGACGAGGTGCTGAAGGCCTTGGATGTGGACGGTAATACTGTAAATGCAGAAATGTTCGCGGTGGAAACTTCACCGCGAAATTAAAACCACCGCGAACATTTTTCCATGGCAGTAAGAGACTACAGTACATGGTGCTACCGCGAAATTAAAACCACCGCGAAAAGTCCCTTTTCCAGCTACCGCGAAATTAAATCCCCGCGAACTTAAATGCATTTACAGTAATTGTTGTTGTCTTAAAGTTCATTTAAATGGCTAACGCTAGTTTCCCTATATCCCTGGGGTCTTCTATATCCGTTGATTCTTAAAAGAGGGTACACATATATGGATATCAAATCAACGGACTGTGGGTTTTAAAACTGCCATATTTTGACAATACTGCAGTTTGCACGCACAGTCTTTTCCACCGACTTGATACTCCAAAATACCGTTGTAAAAGCAATGGATATTGGGTACATTGCGGATTAAGGTGAATTAGAGGCAAGTGGGTAGCTAGTGTGATAGTCTAGCATTCAAGAGGTGGTGGGTCCAAGCTAGCCTCCACCAGCCCTCCCTAGGGGGGTGCGGGGATCGAAGAATTCTGCAAAAAATCGGAAAATTGGCCAGGGGAGTCAATCCACGCTACGGTTCATGATTCCCTTCTGGGGCCGTCCAACTCCTCTAATAGCAAAACCCCCCTGGCAAATTATTTTCCCTATAATAGCCAGCGTAGTCAGTCTGGTAGAGACTAGGTTTAAGCAGTTTAGCTTTAGTCTGTATATACAATTTTACATACATGGTACAAAATACATAACAAAGTCTTCACTCCCTTTGGTCTTCAGCCTAACTTGGCATCTGGTACAATGTTTGTCCACTCCACTCAGTTCGTGTGTAACACAGCCCTTCTTATGTGTTGTTATATGCTGACTTTTATACATGTTGACTAAAAATATATTTTTCTGACACATTTTTTTCCCATTTAGGTAACCGAGAACTGACGGCTGTAGAGCTGAATGTACTGATGGGCGTCGGAACTACACAGTTCATAGCTGATCAGGACAGCAACAATGACGGAGTGGTTGACTTCCAGGAGGCGTACCTCAACCGTATGAACCTGCGAAGGATCTTCAATAGGCTCGATTTGGACGGTACGTTTCTTTCGCCACACAGGAGAAAACAAACGCAGTGCGGAAGTTGAAAAGGCCCGTTCCTGAAGCGTCGCCAAAAATGAATACAATAAATCAACGTCCTCTTTAGTAAACATTGTCACACAGAAAAAAAACCTACTCATTAAGTCTGGAAGAGCATTTTGGGCGGAAATACGAAGGGTGTCCTCTCTATTCTATCATTTTAATCATTGCACGGACCGACTACTCTCGCTTTGCAGTCGCATATCGGGCGCTTTAGATGTATAAAATCTCAAGGGTCTGTGATGACAGCATCTAGTGACCTCAATACGACAGTAATTGCCCCATGTACGGCCATAGAAATGTAGGTTTTGAACCATTCACACCAGGAAGGGCACATACTCCTTTCAAAAGTATATACCTGACTTGACATTTAGCATAATATACAAACATACCTCAGGTATTCTTTCTGTGTTCTTTACAACAACTTGACAGGACAGCAACTAGACACACTGGAACACATATACAAACGATGCATAACATGTATCACACACAAATGTTGATAAAATTAGATAAATATTTCTTGTATTTTGTTGTTCGTTTTTGACTAACCTTTGGTGTTCTACTGCACACAGATAGTAACTACCTAGAGAACGGAGAAGGGAGCGGATTCTACGTTGTGTGGGACGCTATCGTCATGATGGGTGGTGGCACCAACCCCAACGGAAACTAAGGTTTTTCTTTACTCTTTCTTCATATATCTAGAAGTGGCGTTAATAAAAAACACACCACAGGTGTTCTTGTGCCATCTTTCAATCTCCAAGCAGATCCTACAATGGCATAAGATAAGTATGAAACTGGCCAAGGAGTGTAGTTAGCAAAGAGGTGTCCATTTTCCATGTAGAGAAACGCACTCCTAAGCCAGCTTCACTCCCCTGTCAGCTTTTGATACTATCTTATGCTACCTTAGGATCTGCTTGGAGATTAGCATCTTTGACATTACTAGCGGGCTTTCCATGCGTTTTCGTGGAATATGGCAAATCCAATTTTGTACATGTAATACATACTATCTCCGGATATATCTTAATAGGAGGTAGCTACATGTATTTAAATTTTTTTTTAAACATTGAAAGTTAATATTGAAGTTTATGCCCCCTCCCAGCCACAAAAAATGCAAGTGCTAGTAAGAATAGTGGACAGTAAGAATCTGAATTGATAGGTACCCTGATTTTATTGCCACTTATTTTCTTTCCTTTTCCCTACAGAAGGACCCTCTGGTTTCCGGACCGCAGTAGCGGCTGCAAAACAAACATACGGGAATAAAAACGCGACCATATTATAAAAACAAAAGTCGTCTATGTTTTTTTTTGTAACCACAAATATATATATATATACATATTATAACCACATATATAAAATTATGGCCATCTAAACCGTTTATTTGTGATTTTGTCGTCACAAATTTATACTTTATTTCAAAATATCATGCATTTATCCACATTACATGTTATAAAACTTTGAACCATCGAAATCCGTTGAACGTAGATGCTGTGTGTGAGGAGAGCTAGAGCCATACCTCGAGCACGTTAGAGAACCCACCATACTTATTGAAAAGAGTACCGTCCATACCGGTGTGAGTGGTTAAAATAGAACTGTCCGGATATGCAGCCTGTACTGTTCAGCACAAACCTGATGTGTTACGCCATGAGGCGGTTTACCGGGTATGCAACACAAACAAACAAACAAACAAACAAACAAAAACATCCGTCATTATGCACACTATGTTCTGGGTACGAGTTTAGACTGGTACATGTACGACCTTACAATGGTACGAGTTTGAATTGGTACGAGCTTACGATGGTAAGGGTTTTACACCGGTGCGAGCTTACAATGGTCCGAGTTTACACTGGTACGAGCTTACACTGGTACGAGTTTACATTGGTACGAGTTTACAATGGTACGAGCTAACAATGGTACGGGTTTACACTGGTGCGAGCTTACAATGGTCCGAGTTTACACTTGTACGAGCTGCCCTTAGTAAGAGCTTACACCAGTACGAGCTTACAATGGTCCGAGTTTACACCGGTACGAGCTTACACTAGTATGGGCTTACAATGGTACGAGCTTACACTAGTATGAGCTGGTGCTAAATTTAGTACGAGCTTTCACAGGCAATATAACCCCACCTGCGTCATCCATGAACTCCAAACAGACATTCGTATTTATACTTTGATTAAAATATGTTCTAAAACTAAGGCGTCTGTGGTCAAATTGGTCATACCGCACAAACAGAACCGATCGATTTTGAGTCTGACTAGCTATGGAGGATTTCACCTCAAAATTGCGTGGCCCTGGGGGCAGGTTACGTCATTGATGCGAAAATAGCATTTCAAACAGACGTTGGAATTGGCACAAAACAGCCTCTCTCAAATCAAGATGTTGTACGAGGGGTGATCAATAAGTTCTCGGCCTAACTCAGAAATAATAAGCACAACTCAAATTTTGAGGCACAACTTTATAGTACGAAGCCTTTTATCAATATCCTCCAAATTACAAATCATTGGAGTCATTACTTTCCAAGCATTCGTTTTATGCAAATTAGAAGGTAAGTGGCGAGAAAAAAAGTGGTGTGAATTGTGATCAGACATGTGTGGGTCGAGTTCCCCATGCCGTAAATTAACAAAAGACATTGTCAAAATGTTTGATAATCATTCTCCTCCTATTTCAAGTAAAAAGAATTGGGTGTCTGACTTCCAGCAGCGCAAGTTCGATCACACACCCAGGTCAGGTCAATTGTCCCATTTTTTCCGTTCTCCCTTACCTAACATTACTGGGTGTCGCCTGCAAAGTAATGATCACAATAATTTGAATTTTGGTACAGATTGATATAAGACGTTATACTTGACATCTATGCTTCGAAATCTGAGCTGTGCTTATTGATAATCCCACGTACTTGTATAAAATCTTATGTAAATGTGTACCAAAATTCAAATTATTGTGATCATTACATTGCAGGTGACACCCAGTAACGTTAGGTAAGGGATAACGAAAAAAAAGTGGACAATTGATCTGAAACCTGAGGTGTGCGGGTCAAATTGTCTGATCACACTTCATCTTTCTTTTTCTCGCCACTTACCCTCTAATTTGCATAAAACGAATGCCTGGAAAGTAATGACTCCAATGATTTGTAATTTGGAGGATATTGATAAAAGGCTTCATACTATAAAGTTGTGCCTCAAAATTTGAGTTGTGCTTATTATTTCTGGGTTAGGCCGAGAACATATTGATCACCCCTCGTATGTTGTATTGTTTATATCAAAATCCATATTTTGAATCTAACTAGTTCACTTGGATGATGTCATCCCAAGACGATCTTTGTTTTACCCTGGTAGAACACACCCATGTAGTATGTTAATGACACTCATATGTGTCAACAATAGCATTTCAAACGGACATTGGTGTTGACCAACCTTGGGATGTCTTGACTTAAGCTGTTGGGCCTCCCAAGGAGACTGGTATATAAGGACCGAGTGTACCTCCGGATCTGTCTCTGACTTCATACGTCTTGTGTAGTGTCTCTAAGAGAAGAGAACCTTCGCGTAAGTCTTTTTATTCTTCAGTACTGTATCGTCTTTTAGTTTGCAGTGATAGCGGGTTTCTGCTTTTTGCTAAGATAGAAACTGTAAAAAAAATTGTGAGACTCCCTGTTTCTTGTTCTGAAATAAGCCGGCAGATTAAAAGCGTTGGTGTTCACGCCTAGAAGTCTCCTTACTGTGCTAGGAACACTATCGTGATAACAATTCTATCAATCTGAACCGTTGTTTGTTATTAGTAAGGGCTCTACGTTGAATATTAAGTCTACCAGTCGTACTTATGTATGGATTACTCTCTAACAATGTTTTGTGATGGCCACTTTTCAGCTCTTGGCATCAACCATGGCTCCATTCCTTCTGTTGTTCGTTGCCCTGGCAACAGCGTCTCCGATGAAGAGGTACGTACTAAACATGTTCCATGAGTTTAAAACATATAATACCTTTTATTTACGGTCCTATTTGTAAAAGGGGCCCATCGGGGTGGTTTACAGGCTTGATAAAGCATACTTACACACTCTGTAAAGGGATTGTTAAATGCAAGGCCACTTGACTGCTTCTAGGTACTGAACTAAGTTGATGGAAGAGGGAGATTTATTATGCTAGGAGATAGCAATGAACATCGGTTTTGAAGATTGTCAAAAGTTGTCTTCGAGACAGTTACCTTAAGTTGCCAATCTCACTGCACTTGCGTCACGCTTGCGTCACTGCGGGGTTCGAAAGATACTCAATTTCAGAGATTTTATTACTTTTGCGTGTTTTGTCGTCTTTTATGTCATACTTTTACGTATTACGCAATATCTAAATTATTACAAAACAGTGACACAGTGAACGAACCCCGCAGTGACGCAAGCTCGGCGCAAGTGCAGTGTGATACCACCTTAAGCTAAGGGCACAACCCGCCGTACGTACAAATACGGGCTGTCTACGTGCCAAAGCGTGGGCAATCTTTTGGTATCCCTGTGCTGTACAACCTGAACGTTTTCAGAAATACGTGGCGGACGTGGCCTCCTAAAAAACGTACGGACAAATTGCACGCACAGTGGGTTGTGCCCTTAGCTTTAATATTTTTTTAAATTTGCAAATCCATGCCCGTAGGCTAATTGCAATGATATAGACAGTAAAAAGTAACAAGTGTCTATTCTATACAGCTATCTATGTACATGGTTCTACATTCTTTACTGGGAGGTTTGACTTCTTCTTTGGAGGCAGTGGCTGATGAAAAGTCCCACTTCTTCAATGATTAGTGGGTTCTGTGATTTTAACAGAAACATAGTTTTTTTAGGTCTACTAACTGGTAAAAAGTTGGAAATATTGTTTTGACTGTGTCAAAAAGGTTGTTTCTTTCGTCCTCATAAGGGGGGCAGTTACATATAAAATGTATTTCATCTTCCACTGCATTTAATGACGTGTGTGTGCATGCAGGCAGACCGGCGGCCTTGACGCTGACGGGGACGGACTGATCACCTATGCTGAAGTTTCCATCTGCATGTCTCTACACGAGGTACTTGTCGCCCTGGACAGAGATGGTGAGCAAACTCTTTCGTTGTGTATACAGAATTTTGGTACTAAAAGACCTTCCCGTTTCAATTGGGTATAGATAAAAGAAAAAAAAAAGAAATATATACAGGAACAAGACATTTTTACACTGTTTTTATTTTGTTCAACTTTTCAAAGCACATGCAAGAGAAGCACGACAGAAAATGGATTGCAAAGAAAATTGACTCACGTTACTTTTGGCAAGGACACTTTCAAGTCGAAGAACTGTTTACATTATCTAGAAAATATGTATCAGATACATTTTTGTACAAAAACTGAATGAAAAGTTAAAATGAAGCATAATGTCAGCCATGGGCCTCCTAGCGGCTTCCTACGGTACTGCCGCAGCTTGTATTATTTTCAGATATTTTCATATCCTTTGGTTCATGAACGTGTGGTTATCGTTTACGTACAGGTGACGGCTTCATCTACCTGCCGCAGATCATCGAGCTGTGGGGAACCGGAGACAAGTTTTACGAACTCAACACCGACGGCGACGATCACCTCACCTTCAGGGAGATTGAGAACGGGATGACTCTGCAAGACTTTTACGAGCAGTTCGACTTCAATGGTAATTACTTCATCGAATGTGTCATACCATTCTCCAACGCAGAGGGACCAAAGTAGGGTCGAAACTCCTTGTGGTCACCTCTGCTGTCTGGAGCACTCAGTTCAGTTACGGGCCGCCCTGTTTATAAATATTAATGAGCTTACCCTTATATGGGAATCAGCCAATCAGCGCCCAATCAGGCCTTTTCGTGATCCCTTTCGAAAACAAAAAGGCCACAAAAGGCCTATTCTCTGATTGGCTGACAGCTGGTTTGTGGCGACGCTCACAGTAACCGCTTGTGGACCTCCAGACGGCAGGGCCCCAACAGGTAGTCAGCTAGTGCCGTTGGGGACCGTGTGTAGGAGGATGGTGTGATACCTGCGTCAGAGTAACGGTCAATGCGGTTGTTTCCAACGAGTCATTGTAAAAATAAGAGTTTTTTTAGCTTTGCTGACTACAAACATCCGGAAACACAAACAGACAAACAAACAGACAGACACACCCGAAACTGTTGTTTGTTTGAACCTTTATTTATTCATGAAATCTCAAATGGGTCTGCAGGCTGCTTTTCATTGAGGTCATGGGGGAAGAGGCAAGGGTCAGACAAAGTATATAACAGAGATACAGTTACATCGTTTAGAGTCCTTATACATGTAAGTCCTATAAGTCTATATACACAATGTTTACATACATGCAAAGAAAGAAACTGCTACCTGATTCAAGTCCCGGTTCATTTGGCTGTTCCGATAAGAGTCTCTTAAAGGAAGTCATACATATTTCCGTTTTTCATGGAGATAATAAACCATAAAGCCAGACGTACACGGTATACATCATCATCATCGGTAAATCCCAATTTCCGTTAAGTTTCAAAAATAACTATTTCTACACCTACAGGCGACGGTAGTCTGGACGTTGCAGATGCTTACCAGATGAAGTACATCTACGACACTATTATAAACTAGTCTATTACCACAAACTATTGCCAGACCAACACGGTGTACTAGTACATTATCACCATCGGTAAATCCCAATTTTTGTGAAGTTTTAAAAAGAAACTTTTCTACATGTACACCTACAGGTGACGGGAGTCTGGACGTTGCAGAGGCTTACCAGATGAACTACATCTACGACACCATCTACAGCCCGGCCGCCGACAACCCCCTGGACTCTAACGGCGATGGCAAGATCTCCAGGCTGGAAATCGCGAGCCACATGAACTATGACGAGGTGTTGACGGCCTTGGATGTGGACGGTATAAATTACTGGAGTTTTAAAGTCCAGTTAAAGGACTGATGCTAGTTAAATATCTATTAATTTTACACACATGGTTCAAAATACATAATACATAATAGATTCTTCCATGCCTGTAGCCTTCAGCCCAACTTGCCAGCTGGTTCACTGTTTGTCCTGTCTACTCAGTCTTTATGTGGTCATATTTAATCTCCAAACAGATCTTACAATGGCATAAGATATAGTATCAAACTGGCCTAGGAGTGTAGTCAGCCAGATATACTATCTTATGCTACCGTAGGATCTGCTTGACAATTAGTCATATTGACTAAAAATATATTTTCCGACAATTTTTTCTCATTCAGGTAACCAGGAACTGACGGCTGAAGAGCTGAATGTGCTGATGGGTGCCGCGACTGACCAGTTCATGGACGATCAGGACAACAACGATGACGGGATGGTCGACTTCCAGGAGGCACATAGCCACCGTATGAACCTGGGAAGGATCTTCCACAGGCTTGACTTCGACAGTACGTTTATTTCGCAACAAACTGAGTGCTGAAGTTGAAAAGGCCCGCTCCCGAAGCATCGCTGAAAATGAATATAGTAAAACAATGTCTTTGGTGTGCAACTTTGCCACACAGGCCAACAAAACACGACTCAGCTACTGTGGAAGAGCATTTGGTAGGGAAAGGGGGGTAGTCAAATAGTGTCCTCTCGATTCTATTGTTATTGTTATTGGGTGGGCCGACTACTCTCGCTTTGCAGTCGGGCGCATTAGGTGTGTAGAATCTTAAGGGTCTGTAATGACAGCGCCTAGTGACCTCAATACGACAGTAATTGCCACAGGTGTGGCCATAGGACTGTAGGCTTTGAACCATTTACACCAGGAATGGTCCCCACTCTATGCAAAAGTATACTTGACATTTAGCATGATATACAAGTACACGTTATGTATTCTTTCTGTACTGTGGTCTTTCAACAACTTAACAGGACAACAACTATACACACAAACCATGCATAAGATTCACACATAATGGTGGGTTCTTTGATAAAAGTAGATGAATATTTCTGGTATTTTGTTGTTTGCTTTGAACTAATATTTGATGTTCCACTGCTTATAGATAGTAACTACCTAGAGAACGGAGAGGAGAGCGGGTTCCTTGTTGTGTGGGACGCCATCCTCCTGGCGGGCGGCGGAACCAACCCGAACGAAAACTAAGGTTCTCTTCTCCTCAAGTTCCGAAGAGAAGTCCATTTCCTGTCTAGTCACAGATAGCACAAACACAAGTCTGTTATTCAGGGGTGTGTGTGTGTGTGTGGGGGGGTGGTTTTGGTGTGTGTGTGGGGGGGGGGGGGGCACACCCGACCGCCATGAAGATATGAAGCCATGTTGAGGATTAAAGAGGGGTAGGGGGGATGGGATAATTTTTGGGAGGTTCAATAGAAATTCTGTGATCTGACAGAAAATGTTTTTTTCTTGATTTTTTCCTAAGATATCTAAAAGTAGTGTGCATCAAAAACACGTCACATGTCTTATTGTGCCCTTTTTGTTATTACCAGCGAGCTTTCCATGCATTGTGGTGCAATATGGCAAATTCAATTTTGTACGTATACTATGTACTATCTCAGACTAACATAGTAGGTAATACGTAGCTATTCAAAAGTTTTATAAAACACTGAAAGTTTATATTGAAGTCCATGCCCAAAGAAAAATTGTAGGTGCTGGTAGGAATAGTGGATAAAAGGAATCTAAATGGAAAATTAGGTACAGTGATTTTATTGTCATTTATTTTGTTTCCCTTTCCCTACAGCAGGATCCTATGGTTTCCGGACCGGAGATTCACCCGTAGCGGCTGCAAAACAAAATTTATTATACGGGCATAAAAGTGCGACCATATTGTCAAAACAAAAGTCGTTCGTGTTTTTTTAACGTAACTTTTAAACCATAGTTTTGATCAGCCGCTAGCTAGAGACATCTTTCACACTTATTGAACCGAGTTTACACTGGTACGAGATTACACAAGTGCAAGTTTACATTTGGGCGAGATTACAATGATACGGTTTTACACCGGTACGAGTTTACAATGGTACAAGTTTACACCGGTACAAGTTTACACCGGTACGAGTTTACACTGGTTCGAGCTAACAATGGTACGAGTTTACACTGCTACGAGTTTATACTGGTACGAGCTTGCAATGGTACGGGTTTACACTGCTACGAGTTTACACTGGTACGAGTTTACACTGTTACGAGCTTACAATGGTACGAGCTTACACTGGTACGAGTTTCAACTGGTACGAGCTTACAATGGTACGAATTTACACTGGTACAAGTTTACACTGCTACGAGTTTACACCGGTACGAGTTTACACTGGTTCGAGCTAACAATGGTACGAGTTTACACTGGTACGAGTTTACACTGGTACGAGTTTACACTGTTACGAGCTTACACTGGTACGAGTTTACACTGTTACGAGCTTACACGAGTTTCAACTGGTACGAGCTTACAATGGTACGAGCTTACAATGGTACGAGTTTACACTGGTACGAGTTTACACTGGTATGAGCTTACAATGGCACGAGTTTACATTGGTATGAGCTTGCACTAGTACGAGTTTACACTGGTACGAGTTTGCACTGGTACGAGTTTACACTGTTACGAGTTTACACTAGTGCGAGTTTACAGTAGTACGAGCTGAAACTGGCAATAATCGCAAGGACTCGTGAAGAAGAAATGCCATCGACGCAAGT
>NC_049990.1:2681499-2714464 GCF_000003815.2 Branchiostoma floridae
AGATGTGTCATTGACAGTAGTAGTAGGTTGACGTACGGCGTTATACGGCACCATTGGTGTTATCCCACCCATTTCACGGTGCCGTACCTCTTCTTTGGCTAATTACAACACGTCTCCCGTCCGGGTGAATGATGTTAAACACCGTATGGCTGATACGAGACGAAGGTTCGCAAAGCCTCCATCCGGTCCCGAGGCAAACATGAACACGCTACCGCTGCGACACATGATATGAGTCAAAAATAGCATTTTAAACGGACACGGATGTTGACAGACCTTGGGGCGTCTTGACTGAAGCTGTTGACTCTCCCTGAAGACTGGCATATTAGTAAGGGTCGAATGATTTACGTCCGAATCTGCGTCAGACTTCATACGCCTAGTAGTGTCTCGGCAAGAACCTTTAAGTAAGTCATTTTATTATCATCGTAGCATTTGTAACGTTAAGCACGATTTAAACACGCTTAAACACCGTTTTTCGTGCCGTGTCCACAATTAATAGTGAAATTCAACTTTCCTTTCCAACATTCTATTGCTGAGGGCTCGTAGAAAATATAACTGTGGTTCGTATGTATGGACTTCTCTCTGACCATGTTTTGTGATGGTCACTTTTCAGCTCTTTGAATCAACCATGGCTCCCTTTCTTCTGTTGTTCGTTGCCCTGGCAACTGCGTCTCCTATGAAGAGGTGTGTGCTGAACATTTATCTTGAACCTGACTTAATTTTGAGACTTTTCAATGGTACGAGTTACTTTCTTTATCCAGTATTTTACATCAAAAGACGGTACATTGGCCATTATTTGTAATCTCCAAACAGATCTTGCGTGGCATAAGCCTTTATCTTAAGCTGGGGAAGTAGTTTAGCCGGCAGAGGAGTAAATTCGCCCCTATAAGTGCCTTTGAGTTTTTCAGTCCTGCGGCAGATCTTCGCGTGGCCAATTTAGTCCTCTGCCGGCTTAACTCCTTCCCCTGCTTATGATACTGTTTTATGCAGCGAAAGATCTGCTTGGAGGTTACATTATTTGCTTTTATACAGGCAGACAACTGGTGGGTTGGACGTGGATGGGGACGGCCTGCTCTCCTATGCTGAAGTGTCCTCAGCCATGAGTCTGCATGAGGCTCTCACGGCCCTGGACAGAGACGGTAAATAAACTACAGCTATTGGCTCTTCGATAGTGTTGGTTGGTTAAACTTTGGTGACTATTGGATAACGTAATTTACAGGTAGTGTCACCTGAGGGATGACTGAACTGAACTAAATTTACATGCGAAGTTTACGATCAGTTCAGGTTGTACTTTCTTCCTACTGACCCTTTCAATGCTCATTGTTTTCTCGTTAAGGATCTCCCGGATAATACACGAATTTAGCCTTATTACAAGGGTTGACAACAAATTACCACACAAAAATAATGACTTTTTACACTCGTGCCTAACATAGTACAATAAATGATGAAAACCATGTTGGACAACCATACTGAAGTTGCAAACTGTGCGGATAACGGCTAAACGTTGATAGTACCACTGGGTAATTGTCTTGTTACAATGCCACGTATGAAGAATGTCGCGAGACTGTTGGTATTTTCCAACCTGTCGTAGATGCATCGTCCAAAAATTATTTATCTAGACAGGAGCTCTAAAAATATCTTTTATCTTAGAACAGTGTAACAGTGTAAAGAACCTGTGATTAGATTTTTATTATTTTTGGAATGTGGGTTAATATTGGTAAAATGAAGGACAACGTCTATTATGGGCTCCATGGCTATAGGACTCTCTAGGGTACTGCAGAAGAATATCCGATTTTGGTATATTTCTATTAGATATTCTTTGACAAATGAACGTACGATTATCCTTTACGGTCCTGTACATTTACGCCATTACCAAGAAGCGAGAAGAAGCCGAACTTCTGTATTAAACTAGATCTGTGACACTTTTATATTCATGTTTTGTCTTTGTTGTGATCTGTAATTAGCTACAGCTCGGTAGGGCAGTACAGTATGTACAGCAGAGGCCTTCATTCATTCATCCATCCTTTACGTGCAGGTGACGGCTTCATCTACCTGCCACAGATCATCGAGCTGTG
The DNA here is from genome assembly GCF_000003815.2 of Branchiostoma floridae. Taxonomy (NCBI): domain Eukaryota; kingdom Metazoa; phylum Chordata; class Leptocardii; order Amphioxiformes; family Branchiostomatidae; genus Branchiostoma; species Branchiostoma floridae. Next base: position 2,683,572 of record NC_049990.1, read on the forward strand.
GGGAACCGGAGACAAGTTTTACGAACTGAACACCGACGGCGACGATCACCTCACCTTCAGGGAGATTGAGAACGGGATGACTCTTCAAGACTTCTACGAGCAGTTCGACTTCAACGGTATTTACTTCATCTTCTGTCATTCCTAACGGCCCATACGTACGCTCGTATATACCAGCCCGTTTTTAATGTCATGTCATACCTTGGCCGCGATAACGTTCGATACAGCTGTTCTGAACCGGGTGATAAAAATGCCGTAACACACAGGCTTCGAGGTTTTAGCACATTAGTTGCCATGGTATTATTCGAACATCCTCCGCGGCACGCTGAGTGCGGCGCGGTCGAAAATTCGAATACCTGATTCGGACACTGTTGCAACAGTGTTTGTTCAAGGCACCAAATTTTCTCCACTTCTGGCGCATTTCGCATCGAAACATTTGTTTTCTCAGGTAGGTATTGCATAGATAAAATACAACACGATCTGCATTACCCTCGGCCCCAACCCTCCCTCGGGTCCGATCACCTTCGGTGATCCTTCCCGGGCTTGCACCTCAGGTGAATACACCGTGTTGCATGTTTTATGTTACAGTAGTTATATTTTACACGGGCTTCAAAGTTGTATTGCGCGGGCTAACATGAATAATTCGAACGTGCGTCGCGTGCGACACTATTGATAATTCGGACGCTGGAACTGATGTTGTTAAAAAAATTCTGGCCCATTCGGCATTAAAATGTATACATGTATATCTATACATGTGCGTCTTTGGCCGCATCTGTTAGTAGCGACAAAACCTGCAGAGTCGTCCTGAATAAAGTGACAGACGACTCTCTTATTGTTATCTATGTTGTTGGGTTGGCCGACTACTCTCTCTTGGCACCCTGGAGCTGAAGTGGGCTAAATCGCAAGGGTCTGCAGCAAGCTGCGATTCAGCGCAGCTCAGGTGACCTCAATATGACAGTAAGTACCCCAGGTGCGGCCAAAGGACTGTAGGTTTTGGAGGAGGTCGGTCTTGTTGTTTGTTTATAAAGAACTTTGGTATCCAGGGACTTGTAAACCTGATAAAACTGTTCACGGAGAGTTTTTTTGTTTATGTCTACAGGTGACGGGAGTCTGGACGTTCCCGAGGCCTACCAGGTGAACTTCATCTACGACACCCTTAACAGCCCATCGGCCTACAACCCCTTGGACACTAACGGTGATGGCAAGATCTCCAGGCTGGAAATCGTGAGCCATATGACCTACGACGAGGTACTGACGGCATTGGATTTTGACGGTAAGAGGTATTGATGTCGGTCAAATTAAGGCTGAGGCTAAAGCTAAGGGCACAACCCGCCGTACGTGAAAATACGTGCTGTCTACGTGCCTAAACGCGGCCAATCTTTTGGGATCTTTATAGGAAACCAAGTGGTGGCCAAACTCCCCTGGCAAATATTTTCCTTACAGCTAGCGGCTGCGCAGCTTAGCGTGTAACAGCATGACCTTTTTCATGTTGTCATGTGGACTACAAAATGGATTTTTCGGACACATTTTTTCCCGTTCAGGTAACCAAGAACTGAATTTCCAAGAGCTGACGATCCTGTTTGGAGACGTGGCCTCACAGTTCATTGCTGCTCAGGACAACAACAGAGACGGAGTGGTGGATTTCCACGAGGCGCGCACTCACCACATGACCTTGGGAAGGATCTTCAACATGCTCGACGTGAACAGTACGTTTGATTTGATTTTTGATTTGCATATTTGCATATCAATTTTTGATTCTGTTTATTTGTTTCTTTGAATATATTCCACAGTTAAAAACAATGATGAATAAATTAAATAAGTAAATAAAAGTAAATAAATGAAAATAAATAAATAAATAAATAATAAAAACAATGATAATACAGGAGGAAAATAAAGCATGCAGGTTGTGGGGTGGGGGTTGTGGGTTCGGTGGATGTGGGGGTCAGAAGCCTATGCTTTCTATGGCTCCCCTCGGAAACTAGGTAGTAACGAAACGTACTGTACATAATCTGGATAATAACTAGAAAGGCCGACATTTGCTTGACAGCAAATTTCAACCATCTCCTTTCGCATTCGACAACAGAACGTTCCAAAATTACCCATGTGCTAAAATGGAACACTTCTGCTTACTGATGACTTCTAACTACTCATCACACTTAACTCCAAAAATGAATATCAAAACATTCCCAGTGCAAGTATTACTCTTCCAGTGCACCCCACGTAAAAAGGTAAAATAGACTAGTCCAAAAAAAAAAACTTCCGCTAAAGAAATGAATTTTGATTTATCACCGGTCGAAAACTAAATTCGAAAAAAAACCTCCGTGGAAGAATGGACTTTTCCTGTGATAACTCTATGTTAAGTTCAGCAGTCCAAAAACATTTCCGCTAAAATGGAATTTTGATTTATCACCCGTCCAAAACTGAATTGGAAAATATGCCCCCTCCGTGGAAAATGGATTCTTCCAGCATACCCCATCTAAAATTGCAAAATAGACCAGTCCATAAAGATTCCAAATGAAAATTGGCCTTTTGTATGGGTGACACAGTCCAAAATTAAATCTAAAAAGGGTCCTTCGTGCAGAAATGGACTATTCCAGATAACACCAGGCTCGCCGATTGGCTGACGAATCCTCCTCAGGATATTGCTTCAGCCTAGGTCATTGGCTGCTTATTTAATTGCATCATAGACATGTCCAGGCCTGCCCCTGCAACAGAATTCTGTATAGGCAGTTGCAGATACCGAAGCTAGTGTCTCACGCCGATGGGGGGGGGGGGGGTTATACCGGCCATGCAGATACAGATAAAGATACTCTCGCTTTGTAGTAGAGTGCGCAATTGCTAGAAGTTTTGGGTGTGCTAATTCGCAATTTTTTTCGTATTTCAAATAACATTAGATGTTGAACTGCTTACAGATAGCAACTACCTAGAAGGCGGAGAGGAAAGCGGATTCTTTGTAATCTGGGACTATATCCTCCTGGCGGGTGGCGGCATGAACCCCAACGAAAACTAAGGTTTATTTTGACTTTGACTTTATTGACGATGACACAAGTCATTACATGGGTCTGCCTTGGTAGCTTTGGGCTGCGGACGAATATATAAAGAATTCATCAAAAGAAACACTACAATACAGTACGATAAAAACGTTTATTTTCCTTTCAACATTAATACTATCTTCAGATATCTAAAAGTGGTTTGCATCCAAAACACACCACACAAATGACTTCTTGTGCTCTCTTTACCAAGTAGAGATTGTCAGGCGTTAGGTTAGGCCATAGCAAGTGAATCTTATGGATGACATAAGCGCGCGCATTAATTTTCCCCTGATGGCGACAAAGTACCAATATGGGCTATAATTTACTTGCTGTGGCCTAATATAGGTTTTCCATTACATCGTAGTCAGATGATGACATCCTGTATTTGTCTATAATTTGAACAAGTCTTTCTTCCATCGCTAATTGTACATATCTGGTTTTACAAGAGTAGAATTGATAACGTTATCAAGTTTATTGCCAATTATTTTCTGTCCTTTTCCCCACAGCAGGACCCCATGGTGTCCGGACAGCAGACTCACCAACAGCGGCTGCAGAGTAAACATACAGACAGGAATTAAACTCGACTATAATGTCAAAACAAATGTCATGCAGATTATATTTTACCCTGCGTTTGTCTGTCTATGTGTATGTATGCTGGTGTGTGTGTGTGTGTGTGTGTGTGTGTGTGTGTGCGTAAACAAAATAACTCATGAACGGCTGGGTGAATTGTTTTCATACTTAATATGTTGGCAGTGTGTGATGAAACCTAGAAACGATTAGATTTTGGGTCCCTTACGGTTTTTCTTGGTACTGCAGCGCAACTTCCGGGTTGGCTATCTCGTGTTCAAAACAAGCTATGGTCATGTTTGGGGGTGTTGGATAGCTCTCGTGCTCAGGAATAAGTGGCATAAATTTGGGCCCCCTAGCGGCTAGTTTTGGGATAGAAGGGGCATTTTTGTCAAAATATACAATATGTCGGCATACCCACTGAGTCACCACTTCGCTCACTCTCTATTCGCTATTCTTAAAATAGAAATTTAAATAAAGTAAGTACGCTTTTTTGTGAAGTACCTTTACCCTTGGGGTAACATATGCGTTGTATCTAAAACATTTTGTTTGCTGCTATCAAAGTTGACGGACGGTAGTTTCAAATTCCTTTTTTTTTTTTCATCGGAATGTGGTTTAAATTTCAATAAGTTAAAAACACTGCAGTTTGAAAAAAACATCCGTCGACTTGATATCCTTAAATACCGTTTTTGAAGGTATGAAGGCAATGTTTGTGTTACCTTGGTAGAATACACCCAGATGTGTCAAAAATAGCCTTTCCAGTGGACACAGGTGTTGACCAACCTTGGAAGGTCTAGGCTGAAGCTGTTGAGCCTCCCAAAAAAACGGACGGTAGTTTTAAATTGCTTCTTTTTCTTCATCGGACTGTGGTTTAAATTGCAAAAAGTTCAAAACATTGCAGTTTGAAAACACCATCCGTCGACTTGATATCCCTAAATAGCGTTTTTGACTATAAGTTATCCCGCGGATATTGAGAACTATCGTTAAAATTACGACGTGTTCTTTTTGGTTAAAGTGTCGAGGTTGTTTACCATGATTTTTAATAGAGTATATTCTTCGCACATCTGAAAAAGGTCGACGAGTTTGACCAAAAATAAAATTTGAGATTGAAGGCTAAAGTTTGATTGATGTTTTCATCCTACAGACACAGTTCAAATCTTATTTATCACAATAGTGCAATTACGATCTATTTTGAGCTTGACTGGCTATGGAGGATGTCACCTCAGGTAAATGTTTGAGTTGCCTTGGTAGCAATTGATTATAACGTCCTTGATGCGAAAATAGCATTTCAAACGGACGTTGCGTATGGGCACACATGCTGCTATCAATTTCCGACAACCCATTTAGAATCTAACTAGTTTGCGTTAGAGGTTGTCATGCAAATACAATGTTTGTGTTAGCTTGCTAGAATCCACCCAGATGTGACAAAAATAGCATTTCAAGCGGACACTGGTGTTGACAGGTACATATCTAAATGATAACTAGAAAGACCGACATTTGCTTGGCAGCATATTTCAGCCATCTCCCATTCAACAATGGAACGTTCCGAAATCACCCATGTGTAAAAATGGAACACTTCTGCTTAAAGATGGCCCTAAAAATGCTTTAGAGTTTATCATCCCAAGGCAATGTTTGTGTTACCTTGGTAGAATACACCCAGATGTGTCAAAAATATGCGAATTAGTAATTGCATCATAATCTGTAAAAACCAGATGTAAAAATGTGTAGTACGTCATGTTTAAGTGTCTTGAAGTCGAGGAAGATTAGCTACCTACAAATTAATGTATGATATCTAATGTTCTAAGTAAAGCATCCAAGTACCCAAATAAGTACCTAGTTTTGGTCAGACACGTCACCCGGCAAGGGCGTTGAATGTAGATCCCGTATTTGAGGAGGTCCACACCTCGAACACACTAGAGAACTCACCATACTTATTAAAAAAAGGAGTTCCATACTGGTGTGGGAGGATCAATTAGCTCTATCCAGATACGCAGCATGTACTGTTCAGTACGAACCTGGTGTGTTACGCCATGGGATGGTTTACCGCGTAAGCAACACAAACAAATAAACAATCATCCGTCACTTTGTTCTGGCACTGGCAATATGACCCCACTTGCGTCATCAATGAACTTTAAATGGACATTGGTATTGACAAACCTAAAGATGTTTTGACGAAAAGCTGTTGAACTTCCCACCAGACTAGTATATTATGACCCAGAGGTACTAGCGCCAACTCTGTCTGAGACTTCACACGACTTCATGTCTTGTAGTGTCTCGACGAGAACCTTCAGGTTAGTGCAGTTACTCATATCCAAATTATATAATTAGACTCAAATCAACAAATTCCAGAATTTGACATCATTGACATACGCTTCCAAACATTTCTGTCAGGCATTCTTAGGCAACTTTCCCAGCATTGGCATCGTTTTAGTTAATTTGCCCGAAGATGCCATTCTTCGTGAGGCATACAATACTGTTTCATTCGGAGAACATGATTGGATTGTCCACGTAAAAATGTCCTCAATTACCAAGGCTTTGGACACATATGGCTGAATCCGAGGTCATACCACATAGATACAATCACCACTCAGTTACGACAGCATTTACAAGATTTAGAAGTTTTAGAATTTACAAGATAAGCTATAGAACTGTAGTTATGTAGATGCCATACTTCGTACCTCGTACAATTGTTGTGAAATAAAGTTATATGTATTTGCAGTACGACAAATATCAGTTACTCATTGTAACTAGCTGGATATGATGTTAGAAACGATCAGACATTTCAGGTAGCAGCCACTTCCTTTCGTCAGTGACACTGAGAGGATCTGCTGAAAAGCAGACTTTATATCCTAACTATGAATTGATATGTAAGGTGAGGGCAAATGTATGGTCGCTGCTACCTGAAACGCCTGACTATTTCCAAAATCATATCAAGTTGTTTGAGTAACTACTATTTGATTTCTATCTGGATGTCCAACTTTCATTGACGTGCTGTTGCTGGTTGTGACTTCTTTTAATTAATGAATCTGGTCTACGTCTTTTGTTTAAAAACAAACAGAACGTCATGTGTACCTCTGTCACTATACAGTATGCCAACAGCAAAAACGTTGTGGGCAAGAGAAGACTCTTCGGTTGGTGCTCCCGTCTGGAAGCGTTCTCAATTTCTTTTCTTTGCTACTCCGTCCTGATATATATTGGATTTCAAATCTTTCTCAGTCACCTACGAACGGACACTTTCATCCGAACCGTTGTTTGATAATGGTAAAGTAGAGTGGATACTAAGTATACCGGTGGTGCTTACTTTTGACTTTTACTTTAACATAGGCACTTGATGATCATTTTCATCTCTTGGCATCAACCATGACTCCTTTCATTCTACTGTTCGTTGCCCTGGCAACTGCGTCTCCGGCGAAGAGGTATGTGACGAGAAATTACATCTACGTTGATCTTGAAGCACATATTTTGAACTGCCAAAACTGTACACTACTTTGTTTTCTTCTGAACAGACAAACGGAGAAGATGGTAAAAAGTAATGTTGGGTGCAGCAGAAAACTATGTTTTGATAAAAGTATTCACGGCTGCCATTTGAAGATTTGTTTTGACGACAAAAATCATTTTACCGTTAATGTTGAGTTGATCCAATTCAACAGTGCACTAATTTTTCTGACAAGCAAGGCTAGTTGTCACAAGCTGGCGTTTTTGCATGTAGGCAAACGACCGCCCTGGATGCTGACGGGGACGGACTAATCTCCTTCCCTGAAGTGTCCGCTACCATGACTTTGCACGAGGCCCTTACAGCCCTGGACAGAGACGGTAAACAAAATCATCAGTTAAAATGGAAGCTAATCTATGTTGTTATTAATCATTATAGTAGTACAATTCTGTTTTCCTTCGACACAAAGGTGTAGACAGATCAAATCTTCAACGGTCACTGTCACCAGGATCAAGACTGATGACCAATCACTTCAGAACGTAAACTCGCGAGAGTTACAGACACGTGATCTTCTCAAGACGTGATCTTGCGGGTACGTGATGCCGCCATGCCTATGCACGAGACTCTTACCGCCCTGGACAGAGACTGTAAACAAACTGCCCTTACTAACTCTTCGATTGAATGTGTTCAACTAACTTTTGTTATCAAGCAATCTACCAACTTGATGAAATGGAAAATAAGTTCAAATTGGCTATTTTTGTCGAGGATATGTACCATATAGGATTTGGAATTGGATGTCTGTGTGTAACAGCATCCATATTATTGTGTTAAAGCTGGAAGAGTAAGGCTGATTAGTTGACTGTTATCTAGATCTGAAAAGAAAATTGTACTCAAAATGATTATATTGTAGAACCATGTCAAGTAAGGTATCTTCGGAATAGAAAGCTATGGGTAACGTCTATTTTTTTGTATACAAAAAGAGATTTTGGAATTTGTAAATACACATTTATGATTATAGAAAAACTTTCCTTCCAACACTGAAATAACAATAGGGACCTACCCCTGTAAATTTTCGGCCAATCTCCGTCGAACTTGTTCACAGAATGATCCTTTATATCTCCAGCAGTGACGTCAGGAACACACCACTTGTGGCACTGCAGTAGAACATCGACTTGTTGTTAGCCTACTAAAGATGAACGTATCACCTTTTCTCGCACAGGCGACGGCTTCATCTACCTGGCGCAGATCATCGAGTTGTGGGGAATCGGAGACAAGTTTTACGAACTGAACACCGACGGCGACGATCACCTCACCTTCCATGAGATTGAGCAAGGGATGACTCTGCAAGACTTTTACGAGGCGTTCGACTTCAACGGTATTTGCTTCTTCTTTAGATAAAAGGCACAACCTGCCGTACGTGTTTTTGTCCGTACGTTATTTTGGGTAGGCCACGGTCGCCACGTTTTTTTTTAATGAAAATGTGGAGGAAGGACTGGCAAGAGCAGGGGGCGTCTCATCGCAAGTCACTCGCACGGTTATAACACAAGGTGTAGAATGTGGTCTGACGCCACGCCTGGTCGTGAGTGATTGTGTTCATCGTTCGCTGCGCAAGTACTAGTGATAAATCTGCAAATACGCGCTGTCTACGTGACAAAACGTGGGCAATATTTTGGGATCCGTAAGTGGTTAGTACCGCCTCGTAGGAAATCCGACGGATTTTGGAGCAGGTATAGACACGCACGAAGAACTTTACGTGCAGGCAAAACTTTGTTTGCCATCGGGCAGCGGATTCGCCTCCCGCACGTGCCAGTATAGGCAACGCGCCTGCCCTGTACAGACTGAACGTTTTCAGAAATACGTGGCGGACGTGGCCTCCAGAAAAAACGTATGGACAAATTGCACGTACGGCGGTTTGTGCCCTTAGCTACATACAGTATGACACAGGGGTACCAGCCCGAGCGCGGGTCGGATCGCCCGACGGCCGCCAGATTGGAGGGCGTTTAAAGCCACATATTTGAGACCACATAAAAGTGCCAAATGTTTAATAGTAATATCTAACCTTTAATGCTGTATAGTAATGTTCAATGTTGGACAATCGTGTTTAATGTTGAATGTTTTATGACAATGTTCGATGTATGTCAATGTTTGATGCACAGTCTCGTAATGGGAAAGCTTTGCAACTCAGTCCTCGGGCTGCAAACTAGCCTTGAATCCATGTTGCTCTTTACTGTTTGGAAATAAACCAGTCTACTACAACAAACCTTTACCAGACGCTGTATACAACAATCAACATCATCAGTAAATCCCAATCTTCGCGAAGTTTTAAAAACAAAATTTTCTATACATACCTACAGCTGACGGGGCTCTGGACGTTGCAGAGGCTTACCAGATGAACTTCATCTACGACACCCTGAACAACCCGTCTGCCGACAACCCCCTTGACTCCAACGGCGATGGCAAGATCTCCAGGCTGGAAGTGCTCAGCCACATGACCTACGATGAGGTGTTGAATGCCTTGGACACGGACGGTATTATTGCTGTTGTTTTAAAGTCCAGTTAAAGGGCTAACGCTAGTTCACCTTTACCCGCGGGTCTTTTATATCCGTTGTTATCTCCATGAAAAAATCGAGATGTAGTTTTTGGTGTGTCTGTTTTTCTGTCTGCGCGCTGTCTGTTTGTGTTTCCGGACGTTTGAAGTCAGCATAACTCACCAACCTCGGGTGGATTACGAGGGTTGGGAAGACAAAAGCCAGGGTCGATTTTGGGCCCCCTTGTATGTGACCTTGGTACTGTATAAATTCCTATTTTTTTATCTTTTGACCTGGATGGGCAATGGTCTTGATTTCCTGGTGGCAGATTGTTTTCACAGAGTGCATAGGGATATCAAATTGACGGACTGTAGTTTCAAACTGCCATATTTTGAATGCCATTTTTGTCATGTCGACTAAAGATTTCTGACGCACTTATCCCGTCCAGGTAACCAAACCCTGACGGCTGAAGAGCTAAATGTGCTGCTTGGCGCCGCGACCGCACAGTACATGGATGAGCAGGACAACAACGATGACGGAGTGGTCGACTTCGACGAAGCCAAATCCCACCGCATGAACCTGAGAAAGATCTTCCGACTTCTCGACTTCGACGGTACGTTTATTTCGCCACACCGTGCGGGCGCACAGAAAGAAAACCCGGTGCGGAAGGTGAAAAGGCACACTCCTGTATCGTCGCCAAAATTAATACATTAAGACAATTTGGGGGGATACGAACGGTGTCCTATCTATCATTATTATCATTACTATCATCATCATCATCATCATTATTATTATTCAGTGTCTGTGGTGACAGCACCTTTGTTTTGGTCATTGTTGCATGGCACCCAACCATACTTTGCAAGGATGTGTGATGTCTACCCAGCCCACTAAATAATTTACAAAAAAATGGTAGAAAATGGTAAATAATGGTAGAATGCTGTTGTCATTATTTAGAAACCATTAGAAGTATCCAATTCCACACCATGAATATTTCCAAAGTTTTACAGGACCAGGGAAATATTTGTAAAGTTGAAACAGTGTTAAAAATATTTCTAAAGTATCAAATGTCCTAGACATATAATTACAAACCTTTAAAATCAATTCTAAACAATGGCAACAAACATCCGCAAGGTGTCTTGGAATGGACTCTATCTGTTGTTGTTTTTTCAACTAACCTTTGATGTCGAACTGCTTACAGATAGTAACTACCTAGAGAACGGAGAGGAGAGCGGATTCTACGTTGTGTGGGACGCCATCCTTCTGGCGGGCGGCGGCACCAACCCTAACGAAAACTAAGGTTTTTCTTGATTCTTTCTTCACATATCTAAAATTGGTGTACATAACACAATACGCCATATGTCTTCTTGTGCCCTCTTTAGCATTACTAGCGTGCTTTCCGTCCGTTTTGGTGCAATTTCTTTTTTTTTCATTCTTACTTACGCTATGCTGTGCTCCTACTTTACTAAGTCTCCTCCTTAATTTCTTTCTAACTTGCAGGCCCGGTCTGTCTCGATACAGCCAACGCTATACCCAAAAGGCCTTTATACTATGTCACCCATGTTTATCACTGTTCGTTGTCACATTTATGTCCCGAAATTTGTAACTGTGCAACTGAAATTTGCCTTTGGGCAGGAACTTCTCAATAAACTTTCAATATTTTTTGTCGATCCTATTTTCCCTGCAAATAGCTGGCGGTACTTAAAGCACTAACTTTAAACTATATAATATTTATTTGAATCAGGCACCAGGCCTATATATACACATTGCTTTCTTGCTTACTTGATTAAGGAGAGTCCATCCGGTCTCGAGTCGTGATGGCAGACTATGTGTCCCTGTCAATCATTGCTCGTTGTACACTGTCAACTTCAAGGCCTGAGTCTTTCCTGAGCATGTGGGAAGAGATGGAAGCTGAAGAATGAGATAACAAACAGGGAAGCGACGAAGAAAGTGGGCTGGTAGCCCTGATTTGGCTCAGAGAACATTAAAAAAAGGATTTTGGGAGCGAAACGAATGATATAACTGACACCAAAATACACAAAATGACAGAATAACATCAAGAGTATAATTTGTGCATTTTTCTAGGTATATATATATTGATATTAGTTTCTTGAAACATTCCTGCCGGGGCCCGGTTTGTAAACGTGACCTAGGCTTTTCATTGCCACTTAATTTTTTTTCTTTCCTTTTCCCTACAGCAAGACCCTATGGCTTTCGGACCGCAGAGTCACCAGGAGCGGCAGCAAAACAAACATGTGGGAATAAAAAGTTTACCATAATGTCGAAACAAAAGTCGTCTCTATGTTTTAAATCTAACTTTTTAGTTTATAGTTATGATCAGCAACCAGAGAAATCGTGCATCTAGGGAAAATCTTGCATACAGAGAAAATCTTGTACACTACGAGGGGCGTTCAATAAGTAATAACTCTGACTCGTTTCCCATAGCAGGAGATTAGTGAAACTTGGCACAGTTATTAGTCTTTCTCTTCATAGAAACCACCCAGAGTTTTGCATTTCTCCCATTGTTTGATGCAGCTCTGGACACCGTTTTTGTAGGACACCCCAGGTCGGTCCTCCATCAGATGCCTCATCAATGGCAGAAGAGGAATGACCAGGTCCGGCCATGTTTGAATTCAGGATGCCAGCGTTTTACAAGGTCATATGATGGGGCATCATCACCATAAGTTTCTTTCATTTCATCAAAAGTCTCCTTTGGTGTGCGTCCTTTCAAATACAAAAACCGGATCACTGCGCGACACTCAACTGGCTCCATTTCACTCCTGGTCCATTTCACTTCTAACTCAGTTTAAACACCAGTAAATAAAAAAAACCACAATTAGTTCAGAGCTGTTTTTTGCAACATTAACTATAGACATATGAATCATTACACATGCAAAATTTCATCTAGATCAGACAACTAGAAAAGGGTCAGAGTCATTACTTCTTGAACGCCCCTCGTAACTGAACTTGGTGACCCCTTCGCTCACCCTTAGCACGACACTGGAACCAATCAAAGCATATGAAGGTCATAGCTAGGTAACAATAAATAATTCAATGTATTATTTCAGCCAGTAGGGACCCAATCTGGGTAATGAGGCGGGTTTACGTGCGTCGGACCCCCATTTACGTCCATTCCGAAATACGAATGCAATCCGTTAAAACATGTGATCATGTTATATATGCACAAGCATAATTCAGGTTACTGAGGTTGCCTGCGAGGTCTTGTACATAGTGTATATGTTTCCTGAATAAACCAATCATCATGTCTGAGCTGAGCTGACTTCGTACTTTCCCAGAACTATCGTAGAGTGGAATTTGTTATTACCAAGCACAGTAGGGGCATCTTCTCTGAATAGCTTCAAAGAACGCTTGCAGATAGATGTGCAAAAGTTAGGTGTGACGGGTCGTTCGGTGTAATATAACCAGCTGCTGCCGCGCCGCGTGCCTGCGAAGCTGGTGTGTTACGCCGAACGGCGGTTACACCGGCTATATAGATACAGATACTGATACAGACTTGGAATGGGATCCATATGGCCAAACAGTGGGGTTGTTTAATTACCCGCTCGGCCACAGCCTCTACACAGGACAGGCACATACTCTTCAGTATTTCAAGTTAGAGGGGCAAAACCACCACTAAAGATGGCCTACCTATACTATAGTATAATACCCCCAGTCCTGGCCTGGCCATACAAGCCTCGTTTTGGTGCAATGAGCCCGGATAACCCCGGAAAATCAAAAATGGCTGCCCCATCTGTAAAATTGTACACTTATTGCATCAATTGGCGACATTCGTAACTATATTATATACTGTAAGCCAGTGCAATGGCCTGGTAAGCCAGTGCAATGGCCTAGTAAGTCGGTGCAATGGCCTAGTGGGTAAGCCGGTGCAATGGCCTAGTGGGTAAGCCGGTGCAATGGCCTAGTGGGTAAGCCGGTGCAATGGCCTAGTGGGTAAGCCGGTGCAATGGCCTAGTAAGCCTGTGCAATGGCCTAGTGGGTAAGCTGGTGCAATGGCCTAGTGGGTAAGCCGGTGCAATGGCCTAGTGGGTAAGCTGGTGCAATGGCCTAGTAAACCGGTGCAATGGCCTAGTAAGCCGGTGCAATGGCCTAGTAAGCCGGTGCAATGGCCTAGTAAGCCGGTGCAATGGCCTAGTAAGCCGGTGCAATGGCCTAGTAAGCCGGTGCAATGGCCTAGTAAGCCGGTGCAATGGCCTAGTAAGCCGGTGCAATGGCCTAGTAAGCCGGTGCAATGGCCTAGTAAGCCTGTGCAATGGCCTAGTGGGTAAGCTGGTGCAATGGCCTAGTAAACCGGTGCAATGGCCTTGTAAGCTGGTGCAATGGCCTAGTGGGTAAGCCGGTGCAATGGCCTAGTGGGTAAGCCGGTGCAATGGCCTATTGGGTAAGTCGGTGCAATGGCCTAGTGGGTAAGCCGGTGCAATGGCCTAGTGGGTAAGCCGGTGCAATGGCCTAGTAAGTCGGTGCAATGGCCTATAGTGGGTAAGCTGGTGTAATGGTCTAGTGGGTAAGCTGGTGCAATGGCCTAGTGGGTAAGCCGGTGCAATGGCCTAGTGGGTAAGCCGGTGCAATGGCTTAGTAAGCCGGTGCAATGGCCTACTGGGTAGAGTGTTCGCCTGGCATTCGGTAGGTCGTGAGTTCGATCTCCGGCCGGGTTAGTAACTGTCATTGTATACTGTAAATTAGTACCTGTATTATATGCTGTAAGCCGGTGCAATGGCCTAGTAAGCCGGTGCAATGGCCTAGTGGGTAAGCCGGTGCAATGGCCAAGTGGGTAAGCCGGTGCAATGGCCTAGCTAGTAAGCCGGTGCAATGGCCTAGTGGGTAAGCGGGTGCAATGGCCTAGTGGGTAAGCCGGTGCAATGGCCTAGTAAGCCGGTGCAATGGCCTAGTGGGTAAGTCGGTGCAATGGCCTAGTGGGTAAGCCGGTGCAATGGCCTACTGGGTAAGCCGGTGCAATGGCCTAGTGGGTAAGCCGGTGCAATGGCCTAGTAAGTCGGTGCAATGGCCTAGTAAGCCGGTACAATGGCCTAGTAAGCCTGTGCAATGGCCTAGTGGGTAAGCTGGTGCAATGGCCTAGTAAACCGGTGCAATGGCCTAGTAAGCCGGTGCAATGGCCTAGTAAACCGGTGCAATGGCCTAGTAAGCCGGTGCAATGGCCTAGTAAGCCGGTGCAATGGCCTAGTAAGCCGGTGCAATGGCCTAGTAAGCCGGTGCATTGGCCTAGTAAGCCGGTGCAATGGCCTAGTAAGCCGGTGCAATGGCCCAGTAAGCCGGTGCAATGGCCTAGTAAGCCGGTGCAATGGCCTAGTGGGTAAGCCGGTGCAATGGCCTAGTGGGTAAGCCGGTGCAATGGCCTAGTGGGCAAGCCGGTGCAATGGCCTAGTGGGTAAGTCGGTGCGATGGCCTAGTGGGTAAGCCGGTGCAATGGCCGAGTGGGCGATGGTCTAGTGGGTAAGCCGGTGCAATGGCCTAGTGGGTAATAAGCCGGTGCAATGGCCTAGTGGGTAAGCCGGTGCAATGGCCTAGTGAGTAAGCCGGTGCAATGGCCGAGTGGGCGATGGTCTAGTGGGTAAGCCGGTGCAATGGTCTAGTGGGTAAGCCGGTGCAATTACCTAGTGGGTAAGCCGGTGCAATGGCCTAGTGGGTAAGCCGGTGCAATGGCCTAGTGGGTAAGCCGGTGCAATGGCCTAGTGGGTAAGTCGGTGCAATGGCCTAGTGGGTAAGCCGGTGCAATGGCCTAGTGGGTAAGCCGGTGCAATGGCCTAGTGGGTAAGCTGGTGTAATGGTCTAGTGGTAAGCCGGTGCAATGGCCTAGTGGGTAAGCCGGTGCAATGGCCTAGTAAGCCGGTGCAATGGCCTAGTGGGTAAGCCGGTGCAATGGCCTAGTAAGCCGGTGCAATGGCCTAGTGGGTAAGCCGGTGCAATGGCCTAGTGGGTAAGCCGGTGCAATGGCCTAGTGGGTAAGTCGGTGCAATGGCCTAGTGGGTAAGCCGGTGCAATGGCCTAGTGGGTAAGCCGGTGCAATGGCCTAGTGGGTAAGCCGGTGCAATGGTCTAGTGGGTAAGCTGGTGTAATGGTCTAGTGGGTAAGCTGGTGCAATGGCCTAGTGGGTAAGCCGGTGCAATGGCCTAGTGGGTAAGCCGGTGCAATGGCCTAGTAAGCCGGTGCAATGGCCTACTGGGTGCCCCATCTGTAAAATTGTAGGTCGTGAGTTCAATCTCCGACATTCGTAACTATATTATATACTGTAAGCCAGTGCAATGGCCTGGATTATATACTGTAAGCCGGTGCAATGGCCTAGTAAGCCGGTGCAATGGCCTAGTGGGTAAGCCGGTGCAATGGCCAAGTGGGTAAGCCGGTGCAATGGCCTAGCTAGTAAGCCGGTGCAATGGCCTAGTGGGTAAGCCGGTGCAATGGCCTAGTAAGCCTGTGCAATGGTGGCCTAGTAAGCCGGTGCAATGGCCTAGTGGGTAAGCTGGTGCAATGGCCTAGTAAACCGGTGCAATGGCCTAGTAAGCCGGTGCAATGGCCTAGTGGGTAAGCCGGTGCAATGGCCTAGTGGGTAGAGTGTTCGCCTTGCATTCGGTAGGTCGTGAGTTCGATCTCCGGCCGGGTTAGTAACTGTATTGTATACTGTAAATTAGTAACTGTATTATATACTGTAAGCCGGTGCAAGGGCCTAGTAAGCCGGTGCAATGGCCTAGCGGGTAAGCGGGTGCAATGGCCTAGTCGGTAAGCCGGTGCATTGGCCTAGTGGGTATGCATGTGCAATGGCCTAGTGGGTAAAGCGTTCGCCTTGCATTCGGTAGGTCGTGAGTTCGATCTACGGCCGGGTCATACCAAAGAATTTAAAAATGGTACATGCTGCTTTCTCTGCTTAGCAATCAGCATTCGGGAAAGAGTATGGAAGTTGAACACACACCACTATCAGTGGACTAGCCCCCTGCTGTAGTGACTGCGTTTTGTGGCCCAGGGCTAAGGAAACAGAGATGGGCACCGCCCTATGCGCCACCAGGCGCGGGAAGGGTTTAACTTTTTTAATTATATACTGCATATACTGTATATACCAGCTGTACAAAAACATGTAGTTTGTACGTCCTGTTTTAAAGTCTCTAAGTCAAGGAAAATGAGCTACCTACAAATGTATGATAGCTAATGGAGAGTCTGCATGCTCTTTGCCGTAAGCCGTAGCAGCCTTTTTTATTTCCCGTAATTCGTAGGGATAACCATCTTATCTACGTAATTCTTAGCGAGGCGACCAAATTTAGCCTTGCCTCCCTTGATTTAACGTAATATGTAGGGGGTTCTTCCGAATTCAGCGTAAATGGTTGTCGGGACCCCCCATGCATACCCCCCTAATGGACGGCATAAAGTATCCAAGTATCCGAATGAGTACCTAGCTTCAGTTAGACACGTCACTCGGAATGGCCCCCTTTCCACTAGACGGCGATAGCGCTGCGCTCTCACTGCGACCTTAATAGGATATGTGTAACCTTCGCTTTCACATTGGGTATATCATACAAAACGTAAAAGTGTGATTGAGAAGACAACAAAACATACAAAGTGTAACAGCATGAGTTTCTTTTCTATAGAATTCGTTGAGCGATCTATCAAATCTTAGGTCGCAGAGAGAGCGCGACGAGAGCGCCGTCCTAGTGGAAATGGGGTCTAATGCCTCCCTCACATTAGGCGAAAATCAATCGGACGACGAGTCTGCGAGCTTTAAATTACGAGGAGGCATGACCCTGATGCCGACGAAGAAATGGCAAAGTTCCCCCTTCCCGTAAGGGTCATGCTTCCTCGTAATTTAGAGCTCGCAGACTCGTCGTCCGATCGATTTTCGCCTAATGTGAGGGGGGTATAAGGACGTCGAATGTAGATCCCGTATATGAGGAGGTCCACACCTCGCGCACGTTAGAGAACCCACTATACATATTGAAAAGAGTAGCTTCCATACTGGTGTGAGTGGATCAGATAGATATGCAGCTTAAATGTACTATTCAGAAGAACGCTATGGGGAACAGAGACGTCTGGAAGGAGAGGGTGGACTTGGTCCGGGCAAGCAGCCCGCGATGATGATAATGATGACTGTTCAGTACGAATTTGGTGTGTTACGCCATGGGCAATGTACCGGGTATGCAGCACAAGCAAACATCCGTCACTATCCACACATATGTTTGGAGTACGAGCTTACACTGGTACGAGCTGCAAATAAACAATTTGCAAATAAACTTTCTATTATCATGGTACGAGTTTACACGGATACGAGTCTAGACCGGTACGAGCTGGCGCTAGTACGAGTTGGCGCAAGGACAAGCTGGCACTGGCAATATAACTTGCATCATCAATGTGCTATAATTATAATGGTACGAGTTTACACATGAACGCCAAACGGACATTGGTATTGATATTTTGACAAAAAGCTGCTGAACTTCCCACCAGACTAGTATATTAGGACCAAGAGGTGCTGCCTCCAACCTTGTCTCTGACTTCACACGACTTCACGTCTGGTAGTGTCTCGACAAGGTAAGTGCAGTTACTAAATTCTACTATTACAGTACGACAAATACCGGGTTACTGTAAATGCAGAAATGTTTGCGGTGGATTTATGTTCGCGGTTTTTGGGTTGGCCATTTCACTGCGAGTTTTAAAGCCACCGCGAATATTTTTCAGGGCATTAAGATACTACAGTGCATGGTGTTACCGCGAAATTAAAACCACCGCGAAATATCCTTTTTCCCGCTACCGCGAAATTAAATCCCCGCGAACTTAAATGCATTTACAGTACTCATTGCAAGTAGCTGGATATGGTGTTGGAAACGTTTAGACGTTTCACGTAGCAGCCACTACATTTCGCCAGTGACACTGAGGGGATTTGTTGAAAATCAGACTTTATACCCTTACTATGACTAAAAAAGGTGAGGACAAATTCAGTCACGGTGGCTGCTACGCCTAACCGTTTTCAAGACCACATCAAGTTGCTTGATTGACTGCTATTTGATTTCTACCTCGATGTCTAACAATCATCGACGGGTTGTGGCAGTAGCTTCTTTAAATTAGCACTGATGAATTTGATCTACGTCTTTTGTTTAAAACCAAACCCCAGCACGCCATTGGTCCCTCCGTCACTCTATTTTCATGCAATATGCCAACAGTAAAAACTTTGTGAATGTTAGAAGGCGGTTTGGTTGAAGCAAGTCTTCTTCCTTACTTTAGGCCATTTGATTACATGGATGACATGTACGTGCGCGGCAAGTTTTGGCTGTTTACAAAAAAAAATTATAGAATTTTTTCAACCATACTGAAAATCGTACAAAGCAACTACAAAATGAGCAAAAATATGCCGTATAGTGCAAAAATATCAGAAAGCGTCTAATAATGTTATAATAATGGCAAGCTCAATTCCAAGGCCATAGAAGTGTGCGAAAGAACACAAATTAAGGATGTATGGTTCAATATACTATAAACTGTGTTTTCAGCCATTTGTTCAACTTTTATGAAAACTTAAATTTTATTATGAAGGCAACTTTTTATCAAACTTTTTTATTCGCACACTTGCATCAGTTTTGAGGTTCCAATGGCATGTCATCTATATAATAAAATCAACATAGATGGCATTACTTTGCTACACTTTGATAAAATCTGGTTGAGTTCAAATCTTTCTCAGTCACCGACGAAAAGAAGCTTTCATCCGAACCGGTGTTTGATCACGGTAAAGTTTCTGGGGGGATGCTAAGTTTACCGCCGGTGCTTACCTTTGACGTGTACTGTAAAAATGGCACTTGGTGATCTATTTTCAGCTTTTCCATCAACCATGACTCCATTCCTTCTGCTGTTTGTTGCCCTGGCAACAGCCTCTCCGGTGAAGAGGTACGTGACAAATATTTACCTTATGCCTACGTCAATTTTGAAGCACCCATCGTCATCTACAAAATTGAAGATTGAACATGCTATAATATAATAATATAATATACCCTTTCCATAGTATTGACATATTTCGCCTTTTTTTCAAGTAATTCCACTGTGTCTGTATTTTGTCCCTGCTTTCGAGTTACTTTGTCTGGCGAGAACTTAGTTTTCTGTGCTTGAGGCATTATCTTTTTGATAGTCGCAAACTTAGAAAAATGTGGACATGAAGATTATGATGAAGAAGTCAAAAGTTGACCTTTTGTATGCAGGCAGACATCAGGCCTGGACGCTGACGGAGACGGTTCGATCACCTTCGCCGAGGTGTCAGCCACCATGTCCCTGCACGAGGCTCTGGACGCTCTGGACAGAGACGGTAAAGACACTATTCCCTTACCATGAAAACTCATTTGTGTTGGTAGTACATATGATAGTACAATGTTACTTTCCTCCGACACAAAGGTATCATCCACATCTACATCGGTGTACCCCCAAATGTACCCCTAAATCTGGAAGAGTTCGACTGATTAAGGGGCTGTAATTTAGATAATTTTTTATTTGTTTAAAATGATTATACTTTAAATCCCTGTCACATACGACGTTAGGTATCTTTTAAACAGAAAATTATGGATATTGTCTAATGTCTATTTTGGGGAGTATTCTATATAAAAAAGGAATTTTGGAATGTGTAAATACACAGTTACGACATTTGGTATGTGATTAGATGTCGACAAAGGACGGCGTCGATGATGGGCCACCTAGCGACGTTTTATTGTGCTGCAGTAGAACATCGACATGTTGTTAGCCTCCTAAACATGAACGTATCACCTTTTTCCGTCCAGGTGATGGCTTCATCTACCTGCCGCAGATCATCGAGCTGTGGGGAACCGGAGACAAGTTTTACGAACTGAACACCGACGGCGACGATCACCTCACCTTCAGGGAGATTGAGAACGGGATGACCCTGCAGGACTTCTACAATGAGTTCGACTTTAACGGTATTTATCTATTCTATCTATCTAAATCTATGTTTTGTAACATTTGTTCAGTGCAGGGCCATTGACCACTTCTAGGACTTTACGCCTACTGTAGTATAGCAGCATCTCTTATCTCTAAGTCAGAAACAAGTTCGCCTAACTGACTCAAACAATAAGAGAAGCAGGGGTTGCGAGGATGCTCTGGAAATTTCCAAGTGATGTAAGTAGATTTGATTATACCTATTCATTTATCTATCTATCCGCTTATCTATACCGATGTCTGTCTATCTTTATCTATTTATGTAGGTATGTATGCATCTACCTATATATGTGCCTACGGATCATACTGGTTTTAGTGTATATAACCCTCTGACCTCATGACTTATAGACTTTATATATGTATCTATATGTACGTCTGAGCTGTTTTGAGTGTATGTTATTATGTACTTGTATATACTGTGTGTTTTTATCAGCCCTGGAAGATTAGCTCAATGAGCTAAAGGGTATCTCAATAAACTCAACTCTATCTACGCCCCCCCTCTCTCTTCAGGCTTTTCCACCATGTTGTGTGATGCTAGTAACGCTAGTTCACATTTATCCGTGGGGTGACCTTTATCCGTTTGTTTTTAAAAACAGCACATTTAGGAGTATTAAGTCTGCTGACAGTTGTTTCAAGTTTTTTTTTCGGAAAATTTTCAAAATGCTCCGATTTGAAACCACCGTCCGTCAATTTTATATCCCTCAATACCTTTTTTCTTACAAACAACGAATATAGGTTACCGTCGGATAAAGGTGAACCAGCCTTTCTAGTTGAGCTACAGGTACATCTACATTTTGTCAGAATTATCAGATACGTTAAAAAATGGGAATGCAAAGTATTAACATGGGATATTGTGGGCTATTCTACCTGTACAGATGACGGATCTCTGGATGCTGCTGAGGCTTACCAGATGAACTTCATCTACGACACCATCTACAACACCGCGATCGACGACCCCCTGGACTCGAACGGAGACGGAAGACTGTCCAGGCTTGAAGTGCTGAGTCACATGACCTACAACGAGGTTCTGAGGGCCTTGGACGCAAACGGTAAGTTGCTTTCGTTAAGCTGAGGGCACAACTCGCCGCACGTGCAGTTTGTCCGTACGTTTTTTGGGGGGAGGCCACGTCCGCCACGTATTTCTGAAAACGTTCAGGCTGTACAGGGCAGGCGCGTCGCCCGTACTGGCACGTACGGGGGGCGAATCCGCAGCCCGATGGCACACAAATTAAGTTTTGCCTGCACTTAAAATTCTACGGCGTGTCTGCGTGCTCCAAAATCCGTCGGATTCCCTACGAGTTCGTACGGAGGCGGTACTTTCCACTTACGGATCCCAAAAGATTGCCCACGTTTTGGCACTTAGACAGCACGTATTTGCACGCACGGCGGGTTGTGCCATTAGCTTTACTCTGTTACAAGTTTCATCAGGTTGGTACGTCGCAGAATAATGGGACCCTTTGATTTACACAGCCACTGCTTTAAGCTATGGGCACAACCCGCCGTAAGTGCAAATACGTGTACCTGACTTTGGCCGGCGAGGAAAAAGAAAAGTACTACCCTTTATCTACTGACAGTACTGTGTATGTGGCACTGTTAATATAAATTACTACCTTGAGTGCAGTGCCACTTTGTCATCGTCTGTCTTAAAGCAAAAAAATTGAAGAAAAAAAGTGAGAACACGTTTTGTTCGTGCAGGTGACCAACGCCTGGGCCCGAACGAGCTGAGGGTGCTGCTAGGTGGCGAGACCGGACAGTTCATGGACGATCAGGACAACAACGATGACGGGTTCATCAGCTTTAATGAGGCGCACAGCCACAACATGAGTCTGGGCAGGATCTTCAATAGGCTGGACGAGGACGGTACGTTTATTTTTTATACTTGCTGTATAGGATAACTCTAAACACCGCTAAAGCAAGATGTGCAAAAGATAGTTGCGACAGGTCGCTCAGTGTAATATAACCAGCTGCTGCAGCGCCTCGCGGGTCTGGGGAAGATCTTTGACAGACTCGACGTTTACGTCGTACCGATGATAATAGTAATAAGTCTATTGCAGATTCTTGCCCGTAGGTTAAAGAAAATCAAATGAACCATAGCCATACTTTATGACAATGACAATGAAGTTTATTGCATATTCATGCCCCATTGGGGCTAAATGCAGTCAGTTTGGTACATAGTAAGTAATCGGAAAGTTATACATATATATTACAGTTTACATGCTTCTTCTCTCTTCTTAAAACGTGCGTGGACGAGCTTACAGAGTTTTTCCAGTATATCGTAGTTAGCGAGTTTTTATCGGAAAAATTTCTAGGGATGTCAAGATTTTGTAGGAGTTGTTGTGGTTCAAATTCAGAATCGATTGGGGCTTCGTCAGAGAAATCTTTTAGAGAGCCTAATCGGCTATTAAAGTCCCCACCAAGAATCACATAACCTCTGGACGTGAAACGCGCCACGTCCTGTTCTAATATATCAAATATAGACTATCCGGCCCTTTTATGGACCGAAGAGTGTATATGACTGATATATGCACTACCTATGAATACATCTCTGGCTAGGCTGAACAATTCCTTTATTTTGCTACACGGATCCAGAGAATATCCTTGCAATCCGAAGTGCTATTCTCTCTCTTTATAAATTTTGCTAATTCGTTTCTGAAATAGAAAATAACTCCGCCTGGCTTTAGTCTGTTTTTCCTGTGAGATGAAAAATGTTGATAATTTGGTAGGTCAATTTCTGAAGTTTCGCTACTCCATGTTTCGAGGAGAGAGAATAGATGCAAATGTTCTAAGCTACTTCTAAAGCTATTTTCTTCAAGTTTCTTTCCCAAACCATGCCCATTCCAAAATCCAATGGATATGGAGTTTGGAGACATTTGTAATCGTTACACTATTATGAATGAATTGGTCCCTGCTTTTACGATAATCGTGCACTCTATCAAATCATATCACTCTAACAAAATTTTAGCAATTGTAAAACGTACTTGGCATTTCTCACTAGAACTACAACTATCACTCGAATCTCTGCCTTACATAGCACCAAACATAAGTTGTTACTAAAGCTTAGCATAAGTTTGGTGTTCTATATTCTATATTCTAACTATATGTTAATCTTATGGACTCTTACTTTTACTTGACCTACAATCTAACAATTAGCCAACTGTCAAAACTTAACTTAATTGAGATCGGGATATACTACATGATATCTCATATGTCTTGGAACAGTATGAATATATGAATATACGTCGATGAAGGTTAGACAATGCTATCTGAAACGTCTGACCATCTCTAAAATCATACTCAATAACTGCTTTATCTTCATCCATATATTTTTCTTTTCATCAACTTGTCTGTGACGTCCAACTAATTAATTACACCCACTTGGTTATTTTATTTACTGTTACAACGATTGATGTTTTATTATTTATGTTATTGCTTTTGTTCAGACGACCTATGACCCCTCCTCATTATTCATTTTTACGGTTTTTCGGTTTGCTTCAGTTCTTCTTATGTTTTACTTTTGTTGACTTTATGTTTATTTGATTGTTTTGTAATGTTGACGGAGGACTCCAGGAAGAATAGAGTTTATGATAATCATTGTAAAATCTAATTGGAGATCGAAATAAATAAACAATAATAAATAAATGAATAAACTGCTCACAGATAGCGGCTACCTAGAGGATGGCGAAGGTGCCGGGTTCTACACTGTGTGGACCACCATCCTAAACTCTGCCAGCACCGACCCCATCACGGGATAAGGTATCTGTTTGTTTGTTTGTTTGTTTTTGTTTTAATCTTAATTCTTGAAGGCTACAAGCCAAACACTGATGGCTATATCATAAGGTGTCTGTTTTCATAATCTAGATACTTTCTTCAGAGCAGTGTGCATAAAGTACACCATACTGTATATACGTACTAGCTGTCTGCCTGTACATTTTATAGATGCAATATCTAAGGAATAATTGGGTATCTTGGTGTTGAAATTTGCCTAGGTTGTTTTACAAAGGCATCACTGTTGTTCTTTCCTTAGCACAGCATTCTCGGCTAGAAGAAGTCAATATCATCCAGTTATAGCCTACAGTTTGCTCAAAGCCATGACATGTAATCATCAATATGTGTTTTTTGTAAAAGATTGCAAAAACAAGCCATGGACTGTAAATCTCCGCATGCTGGCTGGCCCGTGTTTTGTATATAACACATGTAGGTTAACTTGATGAGACTGAGTTAATTTTTCCAGTCTGCAATTCTTCGGTATATTTTCTTCTGCAGCCCTCTGTAATGCCTTTAAGTGACTGTTGTACATTTGGAGTCCTGATTTTGGTATCATCAAAATACAGCTGTACATTTTAGACACTTTTTCTACTGTGTTCATTGATTTTATTTTATTTTTTCTTACCTACAGATACACCATTTGTGTGTCGACCGCAAACTCAACATCAGCGGCATCAAAGTGAAAAAGAATAAAAGTACAAACAGAAATTAAAACTTAAAACAATAATCACAAAACTAATAAAATGCTTCCATGATTTCAATGGTCTTTTCTGTTATTTAGGAGCTCTGCATTTAGGATAAAAACAATAGGAAGGCATACATGTAGAAAACACACGTGCAGTCAAAATTGATCCGAGTAACCTTCAGAAGACCTTCATGATCAGACCACCTGGCCACTGACGAACAGTAAGATATGTTTAAGTAACCACCTTTACTATAAAGACCAATTTACCATTACAGCCAAATCTGTATCCGTGACCACCTCTACATAAGGACAACCTGACGATTGATATGCAGTCAAACCTGTACTAGTGACCACCTCTACGTAAGGACTACCTGGTCATTGATATACAGTCAAGCCTCAGGTACTAGTAAACACCTCTACATAAGAACCACATGGGCAATGATATAAAGCCAAACCTGTGCTAGTGACCATCTCTATCAAGAACCACGTGGCCAATGATATACAGTCAAACCTAGCGGTGCGTACCTAAACTCAATTTCAGGTTCAGGTCCGGATTCAGGTCCAGCAGTTCAAATTCAGGACCAGAATTTAAGTCCGGACCTGAACCCATCATCGCATATTATGTGCATTTTTTTAGGGGGAGGGGGGTGCATTTAAAAGTGCATGTTAGCATGAATTGAAATGCAATGTGAAAAATACATGAAAATGATAGACAGCCAGTGTAAACACGACCTGTTTTTTTGTCTTTTTCCAGTGTAAATTTGACTGTCTATGGAAGGTTTTAGATGGTTTACAACAAAAAAAGGGAATATAGGTGACAGATTGCTTTTGGCAAGTCCGGACTTGGCTCCGGACATTTAGGTTTTTTTTTTTTTACTTGGACCTAAACATTTTTAGGTCCAATTCTAAGTCCGGGCTTTAGGTACGCACCACTAGTCAAACCTGTACAAGTGACCACCTCTATTAAGAACCACATGGCCAATGACATACAGCCAAACCTGTACTAGTGACCACCTCGACATGAGAACCACATGGCCAATGATATAAAGCCAAACCAGTACTAATTGACAAAATCTGCATAAGAACCACATGTCCAATAATGTACAGAAAAACACGTGCCAGTATCATATTTGCATGTTGATCATTGACCGAATCATTTAGGATCGTGTCCGTCGTGGTCAGCTTTTTACTCTTTTTGCATCAGACTTCAAATGGTAAACTTCGCTTCTCCGAGTCAAGAATTACCTCACCACAGACAAAATCCTTCTTCCTACACAAAAACGTTGTACGCACTATATGGAATCCTACTGTCATCACTGCCCCAAATGACTGTCTGCAACTTCTAGACCGCATTCTAAGACGAATTTGTTTGTATGGCCATTGGCAATCAGTTAGCATCTAAGCTCGACACTCTCTCCCACAGGTGGAACGTTGCATCCCTGTCCCTCTTTACCAGCACTTCCAAGGCTGAAAAACTGTGGAGAACAAAGAGTTTAACCATAATGCAAGACATGCGAGGTAACCAGATGATTATCTTCCGCCGATTTAATTTTTTGTCACCAGGTGCGTAAAATTATTTGTGACTGTTATAACGTTATAAGCTCCATATTAATTATTACAGATGGGTCAAATGTCATCTAATAGGCCAGCGGGGTTACAAAAATGTTTTTGACAGCCTACATGGTGATTGGGCGCGTTGCCGACAAGTACATATTGGTCCGGAGGCCCCTTCCTGCCTTAACCTTTACCTCCACTTCCATGCTAGAACTTCTGAGACACTTAGACGCGTGTGGCAAGGGCCTGACGCATGTAGAAAAACATCAAATCATGACCTTTAAGAAACTACAGCGCCTCTCAGACATATCTGCCCATGGTCTCCCAACCCCCTACTCGCCAACACAGCGCAGACCTCGGTCGCTAGCAAAGGTTTTAATGTGAGCTCAAAAAAAATTCAAATGACATTTTAACAATAGGCTTAAAGTACATATAGTATAGTCAATAAAAAGCTTCGACCTATCCTTGACACTTGCCTGTAAGGACTTGTTTTGATGCGATAGCTGCTTCGTTTACGTCAACCAGCTTATATTTAGACTTTTATATTGACATTCATATCACCTTGTCCGATGAAATCTGTTCAAGTTCTCACGCATTTTGTATATTAGGACTTGAGATCTTATAATCCACATCCAGCAGCGCCAAGACGTCAAGACTGGTAAGTCATATTTTCTATGCCCCATCATAGTAAAAATTTTGTTGTAGTGTTTTCGACGAGGCTATGAAGAGACTGGACTGTCGAAAAAGTATCTATATTTCTTTTACAAGACAGCTGTCGCTGTTATGTTTATGAATTATTCAAGACAAATTCCCTGCATGATCTTTTGTCGCAAGCCTACCGAATGACTGACGAAAAAGAACCCTTACTATCAACGTTTAAATGGGTGATCAAATTGCTATATTTATTCTGATCCGAATAAATAACGCTACATTTAACCGTATATTTCAAAGCAATGATATTAGGGTAGGGTGGGCGCTGAAATTAGAGAAGTAGAAGGGTACTAATAATGGCATGTTGTGGTCACTTTTCAGCTCTTTGCATCAACCATGGCTCCCTTCCTTCTGTTGTTCGTTGCCCTGGCAACGGGGTCCCCAGTGAAGAGGTACGTCCCTTAATTCCATGCCGCAATTTGCTATGATCTACCTTACAATTATAAGTTTTTTCTTTGGTACAACATATAGTTCGCCAGGGTACCATCTGGAAAAAAGTTCGCTCCGACGTTCATTATACACTATACACAGTCGCTTCTCTGTTTCCAGAAGCAAACATAGGGGCAAACTACTATCCTGATGGTACCCAGGCTAACATATAGTAACAAGAATGGGAATTGCCCAACTGGTATAGAAGTGTTTCGACATATACATTAGTTGGGCACGAAGGAAAGATCGGAACGACCCATCTCATTTGAATCATTAAAAACTTCTGTACCACAATAGGCAATTACATTTTGGAGGCCGTTACGGGCCTCTGTTGTTCCGTTGCAAGGGCTCATAGCTGCAGTGTGTCAACAAATTTCTTAGTTGCATGTTGAAATTTTGAATCGTTGTTGAATCATCTAATGGTTCTCCATCTGTATCCGGGGGTGTATTTTTTTCCCCTATTCCAAATCTGGAGAGCTTCCTGAGCTCTCTAGGCTTTTAGATAGGATATGCATGAAAGAGGTCTTTGTCCCCTGTGCTTTGATTCCTTTTTAAATGTCGGATGCGAGGCACAAGAAAACATATGAACATCACAACTGTAAGAGTGTAATGTTCCTCCGACCCAACATAAAGTCGATACCAAGCCAACTTTTCGGTAGCGTCCTTCACGCCTTCCTCAGAGCTAGAGTAATACCGACTCGTTGTACTTCGCACCGCAGCAAAATGTCATTGTAGCGATAACGATAGTGTCGTGCGTGTCCTTAACGCGAACAAATTTCTAAAGAAAAGTCACCCGCTTTAAATTTTTTTCTTGACGTTTTTACATGCAGGCAGACAACCGGTGGGCTGGATGCTAATGGGGACGGACTGATCTCCTATGATGAAGTCTTCAACACCATGTCCCTGCACGAGGCTCTTGTCGCCCTGGACACAGACGGTAAACAAACTAGTGTATCTTATGGAGACAGTTTCCTTTTTATTTTCTGATCTCTATCTCTATCAAGGGTTTCATAAATGCTGTTTTGTTCTTTATACTGAATAATAGCAACAAATCATCGCTAGGGTTTGAAGTTGATATCCCATCCACCACACTTGTGTTGTTGCTGTTTGTATTGCCTTCCAAGGCTCTACAGAATCCAAAGTCCAGAATTAGAATTCTTACTTTTCAAAATAGGCTATACAGAAATCTCACTTTGCGTTGGCTATCCTTTTTTGTAGCTTTTTTAAGCCTTCTTGAAATGAAAGCATTGTTCTTCTTTTACGTTTAGGCGACGGCTTCATCTACCTGCCGCAGATCATCGGACTGTGGGGGGTAGGAGACAAGTTTTACGAACTGAACGTTGACGGCGACGATCACCTCACCTTCCGGGAGATCGAAAATCAAATGAGCCTGCGGGACTTCTTCAATGAGTTCGACTTCAACAGTAAGGTTTAACTTTAAACTCCGCCAAGCTATCTGAATTTTGGACACCTTTTGGATTACAGATACTGCATTTTATTTAGTACATCTTATCTATGTATCTATTCAATTATATTGGCCTGTCCATAACATAATATGAATCAAGTGAATCAAGACTAAATTTGTATATGTTAACACAAGAACAGTGAAAAGACAGAATTCTGGAAACCATTGCGGACCAGATTCGAGTACGCAGCTCGACATCGTCATGATGATGATGGTGATATGCAACATTTCTGGTCTTCAATGTAGTAAAATATAGGCACCTGTCATCATTGGTATTCTAATTTTCTTTAACAGTCTTAACTAGACAATATCTTGCTTGCCAGTATAATGTAAAACAGTAATTTTCAGCAGAAATAACATGTAAACGTTTGTCTGTTGTTTACATAAATACCCGACTGAAAAGGATAGTGGATACTTCCTGAAATACAAAAACGTTCCCAAAATCAATCAAATTGCTTGAAAACTGTTACGATGGGTATAAATACCGGGTCTCCCCATTTGTTTGTTTGTTGTTTAGTATACATAAGTACAGAGTGCGTCTAGAGAAAGGTAATGCATACTTCCTGAAACATCAGACGCGGTCTCACCATTTACAAACTGATCTATGTCTATCATTGAAGGAGGCGGGGGGAGGGGGCAGATGATCTACGCAAGCCTGGCCTAGTCTCGTATTCTCTCACGAGATCGAGACTAGACTATTCTCCGCGTCCAAGATATACTGATAGACATCGAAAATTTGGAGGTACGTTCTCTACCTTTCATAGATGTGCGAAGAAAATTGATAGTAACTGATCTACATGTATGTCTGCAGATAACGGGACTCTGGATGCTGCTGAGGCTTACCAGATGAACTTCATCTACGACACCATCAACAACCCGACGTTTGGAAACCCCCTGGATGCCAACGGAGACGGAAAACTGTCCGTGCTCGAAGTCCAGTCGATGAACTATGACGAGGTTTTGGTAGCTTTGGACGCTGACGGTAAGGAAAAAAAGAGAGTCTCCATGATGTATGCCAGACCGATTTGATTTGTCTCTACATGTAATGTAGTGATGTTCAGCATTTCCAATGTATCTAGTGAGTGAGAGAGAGAGAGAGAGAGAGAGAGACAGACAGACAGACAGACAGACAGACAGATAGATTCAGATGTTGATTGTATCAGCTGTAGCCGAGCCATTAGAGTACCCTAAGACATTTAAGTTTTCATGGGCTAGTTGTCGTATCGGTACCCTCGGAGCGGGCAAATTCATTAATGATTTTGAATATTATAGTAGAAGATCTGCAGTGTATATTTAGATGTGATAGTCATTCTGGTATGGTACCAGAGAGAGAGAGAGAGAGAGAGAGAGAGAGAGAGAGAATGACCTGCTGATTTGATCGTGGCTTTGTGTTCTGTATGATTGTTACCTCAATAAGCTAACGGTTACAAGGATCTAGGATCTTCTAATCTTTTGCTATTGACTTTCACGTTTGGGATATCGTCTCCACTGGTATATCTTTTAGAAACAAACATTTTGTGAACTTCTGGCACATTCTGCAGGCGACATGTTGCTGACTCACGATGAGCTGATGGTCCTGTTTGGCGGTCTAACCGCGGAGTTTATCCATGACCAGGAGGGGCGCGACCACGACGGGGTGTTGGACTTTCAAGAAGCCGAAGCTCACCACATGGACGTGGAAAAGGTCTTCGAGATACTCGATCTAGACGGTATGCTTACGAGCGTTTTCACAGATTATCAGAGATCTCCCGGTGGTAGAATCGTTGGTTACCCATACCCACATTCCTGT
>NC_049990.1:2714919-2744012 GCF_000003815.2 Branchiostoma floridae
AATGTCCTAGTCTCGTGAGATCGCGAGTCTAGCTTCGAGACATGCCGTGTGAATGTGTGACTCTGTGTGTGTGTCCAGGGTCCGGGGGTGTACTTGCGTGGAGGTATGGGTTTTACGTGTTTTCAAGGTTCACTGATCGACGGATATTCTTAAATTGTGTTGTACAGGTATTTATGATGTCTACTTGCAGCTAACCTATATACCCTATACAACCTTTATAACTGTAAAAAAAAGGAGAAAATATAGAGACAACAAAAAAACAAGAATCACCAAAAATAGTTACTCAAGCAACTGGATATGATTTTGAAACGTTCGCCCGTTTCAAAACCATATCCAGTTGCTTGAGTAACTGTTTTTGGCGTATCTTATTACCTGGATGTCTAACCTACATCGACGTAAAAACAAAAATCAGTTATTAGCATGAAAGTTCATCTATGTTGGTATATACACACTGGAATTAAATTATATAGGGACTTACCCCTCTAAATTTTCGGACGCACTTCGTCCAAAGAATCATTTATCTTTGGTGTTTAACTCCTCACAGAAAATAACTACCTAGAAAATGGGGAAGGAGCCGGATTCTACACCATATGGGAAGTCCACTTGAATTCCGCCAACTCCGCCACAGCCTAAGGTACTCTTTTATCTTTATAATTACAGTTATAGTGTAATACTGCACATAAATTACACGCTATTCGTCTGGTAACGATGCGGGCAACCACAGCATACCCCAACATTAGTCCATTGCCTGCATTTTTCTAGCCCCCTTCACCGGCCTCCTTGTGGGCAGTTGGGGGGTGGAGGGGTTGGCGCCTATGCTTCAATTTTCTAAAGACTGTCTTGCTGTAAAACGAATAACACCACAACAATTCTGCAAGGCTACAATAGTGCTATACATAGGGAAAAAACTGATAGGTTTCCTTAAATTACATTATACATACATGAAAACTGATTCATACTCTATTGAGTTGAAGCATTATAATAATGCATTTCATTGTTGCTCAATCGTCTATATGTTACTCAATTATCTATATGCCGCAGGTATAGATTTAGACCCATAACATCATTTTTCCTTCTTTTTTTTTTCCGAACAGAAAAACCATCTGGCTACCCGACTGCAGATACCACCATCAGAAAGGCATGAATAGATTAAAACAATGAATATGAACTACAAAGCTTGGATGGTATTAGTCTGCTTTTTTGTGTTCTCTACCTGCTTTTGTCTTAGACCTAAGTGTAACATAGCTCTGTCGATGAAACGGAACAGTTACCTTCCCCTGCTTTGTGGGACACGTTGCAATTTGCCTGCATAATGGCAGAGGTCGCACCAGTCCTTCGCGAAACGTTTCAACAGGTCAGAGTTCAAACTACGTGTACGTCGATTCACAAAAAGCACACGCATGTAGGATCTCCATGATTAAAGCCATCTCCTCCCCCCCCCCCTCTGGTTTCAATCTTAGATGGTTGGCCATTGCTATACAGTCAAACCTGCACCAGTGACCACCTTTACATAAGGAACACCTGACCATTGATATACAGTCCAACTTGTTCTAGTGACCACCTTTACATAAGGACCACCCGGCCATTTATTTGGTCAAACATGTCAAGTGACCACCTCTACATAAGGACCACCTTGTCATTATTTGGTCAAACTTGTACCAGTGACCACCTCTACATGAAGGCAACCTTTTTATTGTAATATAGTTAAACTTGTACAAATTACCACTTCTGCATAATAAACATTTTGTGGCCACTTTATGGTGGCTCTTTAGATTTTTTACCAAATACTGAATTATTCCAAAGACGACGAGTTGCTGTCAAATTTGCTCACTCCAAGTTGTACAATGTGCGGAACAAAAATATAAGAGCTTACTTAAAAAAAAAAACTGTGTCCCCTCCCTCACTCCCAAAATGCAATCTTCTAACAGCAAAAAAACAGATGAACTATATTTGATATGAAAAAACGATGAGGGAAATGCGATGATGGAAAAAAGAGGTACACACGGGCAGACTCTCTGTCTGTGTGTGTGTGTGTGTGTGTGTGTGTGTGAGAGAGAGAGAGAGTGAGTGTGTGTGTGTGTCCACTTTGCCAATTTCCCCTAATTATCACATTTTTATATGAATATCCGTTAATACCATTTATTTGCCATGCATGTTTGTTATGTATTTTTACTCCTCTCCCCCGGCTTCGCCGATTGTGCAAATAAAGTACAATGTTCAGGGCACAACTAATTTTAGCAATCATATCAGTATTTTGCTGAGTTAAGCGGAACAGGAACAAACAAAAAAGGCCTTCGCTGAGTTGGGGCGGGCCGCCGGCAGGCTAATATTTACATATCCTGAGGCCCTCTCTCTTTCCCGGCCTTCACCCACATATAAAATGAGTTCTGAGACCTCATACCTTTGTCAAATTATGTCATCCGTTACAGCCCAGAAATATTTATTTCACATACAAAAAAAAAATTAAGAGTTCCCATGTCAACACTTTTCTGGCAAGGGAATTTCGGCACCTTCGGTTAGTGACCCATATTCATGGTTAGCGTTGGTGGTCAACCTTAATATATAGCATTATAAAGGTATAGATAATCTTTCCACTGATGTTCTAACAGTACTAAAATCAAGCCTTTCTTTTTATCAAAATACAGCCTTCCTGACTTGGTATTTGCATTTTTAAGAAACTTTCTACAAACAATCACAAATAGATTAGGATATATACTAAAACAAATCGAGACTAATTCAACGAATTAGAGTATAGCCCAACAATTTGAAGGATATATACTCCACTTGAAGGAGTATACTCTACATGAAGTATGTGCACATAACACCAAAAAAATCCTGAAATCACAAACGATGAGAACCACATCCTGGAAAAAAAAAAAGAAACCTGAAAAATATGCACTGTGTTGATCAATTTTTCACATACGAATTCGAAAACATGGCTACCTTTTTTTGTTAAATCATATAAATGCGTGTTCCTTTACAAGCATTCCTCCCTATTTTTTGTTAATTTCATGTTGCAGATATGTACGTTAATGTCATGTTTCAGACGTGTATTTGGAGCCCTGATGTAGCTAACATCTTATCCCTACAGCCGAATTGAGTTGGAGCTCCGCTGCTTTTCATCGGTTAAAGAGCCAAATGAATGCGGAAATAAAATTTCACTTGCACTAGCAATGCACTTAATAAATTGCTTCAATAAACTTAATCTCCTTTTCTGTGCTTTTTTTAAATTTTGTCTCGCACTTTGTCTTAGTTTTATTCCAGTCTAACATACATGTATGTACAAGAAACAGAAGCGTCTCATTGGCTTGTTGCAATTTGCCTAAACATTGGCAGGGGGCGCAACTACGTTTATCCAGTGCGAAACCGCCTGAACAGGTCAGAGTTCAATTTAGAGTACCTCTCATTGCAACAGGCAGGGGTCTTCGTACTTGGACACAAACAATGCTGTACATATATGGAAAATGAGTGGAAAAAAACTACAGACAGACTTGAACAAGTGACCACTTCTACTTGAGGACCATCTGGCCATTCTTATAAAGTCAAACTGTGACCACCTCTACATAAGGACCACCTGGCCATTGATATACAGCCAACCCTCTACTACTGACCACTTCTACATAAAGACCACCTGACCATTATCATATACGGTCAAACCTGCACTAGTGACCACTTCTACATAAGGACCACCTGGCCATTGAACTACAGTCGAACCTGTACTACTGGCCACCAAGTGATAGCTAAAATACACATGGCATCATTTTATGGCGTCATTTTGACGTCGTTGTGGTAGCTTTTAACAACAGAAGTCTTAGAAGACTTAGATATTAGCGGGTAAGAAACCCTTCATTGCTGACTTTTGTGTGATATTTTAGGTATAATGGGAATTCCCCGTTTAGCCATAAAATTTCAGAATGATATCAAAACGTCAGGAATTTTAAAACTTTACGAGCACATAAATTACTTTAGGGGGCCGAATGAGCCTACCTCACAACACAGGGTAATCCAAAAAAGCCTAGTCTGGACAGGGTTAACAGGTTGCGAAACATGTGGCCTTCGTATTACACATGTGCTGATACGTCAGTAACTAACCCACGGCCTTGGCTATCGGAACAATAAAGATACGTATGTTGCTTGTATACACATATGGCGATTATAATTAGCAGTTACGGAGATTATAATTAGACTGTATATTGACATGTATATCAATGTGTGTTTTAAACCTGTTCATCTTCCCATACGCCTTCTATATTAGGAAAACCTGTTGCTTGTATACCGTTCAGAGAACTACATATCGAGACGATCATATTGACATGAACATCACATCAATTTGTGTTGTAAACATGCTCATCCTCCTATCTTGTATATTAGGACCTAAAATCATAGGATCGATCACTTCAATCCAAAACCTTCTTGATCAAGACTGGTACTGAGTGTGGTAAGTTGTTTCCTTTTTTTACTTGGTTTAGAAACCTCCCTTCCTTCTGCTCTTCTTTTCCCTTGTGAGTTGTTCTTTGCATTTTTAATTGGTCTAGAAACAATACCCTGCCTATTGTCAGTCTCCTGAAGGAAAACTGAAAGTGTGTTGAAGAATGCGATCTGTTCTTGTATTTATTTCATATGTTGTATCTACGTATACTACTAATGTGAAGGAAACACTGTACAAAATTGCAATCAAGCCTTTGGGCTGCAAACTTCTTAAAAAATGTAATAAACCATGATGGCGTTTTCCCCTCAATTTGCTGTTGTAAACCAGTATGACAAACTTACTGAGCTCGTGCGATCTACTTGTCATTGATGGTTACATTACTGTCTCTCACTGCTTCATTTTAAATTTTAAGGACGCTAACTCTATGTTATAACAGGGACATCTGTTTCGTATTTTTCTTTTCATTGTGGTCTTAGGATGACAAGAATTATAGACGCTGACGGTTACTTTTTAGGTTTGTAATGTCTGTATGTTTTACTCTAACCATGTTTCGTGATGGTCACTTTTCAGCTGTTTGAATCAACCATGACTCCCTTCCTTCTGCTGTTTGTTGCCCTGGCAACTGCGTCTCCAATGAGAAGGTACGTGCTGAAAAATCATCTTAATTCCTTACCATTTTCTGTTTTAATTGATACTGCTTAGCCCCTATAATAGGGATTACGAGCAATTAATGTATTTACCTGTCTTTTTTGACATTTGCTACCATATACGGCACATGAATCTAAATTTGCCAAATGGCATAAAGCCGCTCCTCGCTTGCTGCTTGATACATCACTTGATTAATCATTCACAAGCAACAACTACTGTATCATGGAAGCCGGTCGCAAGGGTTCGCTGCAAGCAGCTTGTCAACGACCTTCAGAGGTAGCACGTTTCAGTTGCGTCCTTGTGAAACCTTCATACGTAAGACTGGGGTCCCGTGCTCAAGGAGGTGCCTCGACCACGTTGAACAGCCCCATTACTCATAATTTGGGTAACATGCATTGGCATAATACCGGTAGTAAGACTTATACCAGTAGATTAAAAATACTGGAACTTAAAGAGATCTACACATGCAACAATAGTTATTTCTGAGCTGTGCACACTTCAGACATCTAAGTGTCCAATACACCATTTACAAAGCATCGATAACAATGCATTCGAAGACAACAAGGCCAAAAGTTTTCAGTATACTTTTTTTTTAAATTTCGGGGTAGGCAGCTCGTCGTGGGACGAACACACTATCACATTCATTGCCAAATTTATATAGATCATAATTACACATGCTCACGGCACAAGACGAACATGATTCAACAACAATCTTGAATTTCTGTTGGTGACCTTGCTACAATCATGTAAAAGTGTGAAGAACCGTTGCATAATAGCCCGGATCTACGACTGAATGGGCAAAATTGAACGTACGCAGCCATTTTCCCGCCATTTTTATATCTACGCTAGCAGTGAAGTGTTACGTCATAGCGGTTGTGACGGACAGAAGTTAAATGAAAATTCTTGACAGTATACGTCCGTTTTCTCATGACATTTTGTATGCTCATGCAGGTTTATGTTTTATGCATTTACTGACAGAAAAGGAAGGAACATCAGAGGATGTATAAATGTACATAGCGGCAGTTAATTGTGCCGTGTTTCTTCCTACCGGTATTTTGTACCCCCTCCCAACCACGCGCCCGTTCGCCGTGTAATTCCGCGGCGTGTTACAATTACAATATTACGCTTTTAGCAGGACAAGAGTGGCAGAAAAGTTACACAGAAGAAGTGGCAAGGGTAACCTATAACAGCAACATGTAACTGGAGAAAATGATGCGTTGACAATTTGTCAAATCAGTATGGCTAGAGAAATCGTCGTAAACGTACCGGTATTATGATAATAGATGTTACCTACTGGCTGGCAAAATACACCTGGTGATTATTATTTTCTTACCGTTTCTGCATGTATCCGCAGGCAGACCATGGGACTTGATGCCGACATGGACGGTATGATCTCCTATGCTGAGGTCTCCTCCGTCATGTCCCTGCACGAGGCTCTCATCGCCCTGGACAGAGACGGTAAACAATATACAGCTTATATCAACAGTTTCTCAGTTAAAGGAGTATTACACTGCAGAAAATCACACTGCAGAAGGGAGTGTTATTTTCCAATAGAAGATGTATCAATGAATATATAATCAGCCGACCTTTGGTGGAATTCACAAAACTCATGCCGACCCCATGCCAACGGACGATTAATTATTGATTCTTTGTAACTACCTACCTACCTACCTAGTCCCTTGATCTCCAGGTGGCTTGGGTAGCCATGAAGATAGAGAGAGTTGTCTCCAGGCTCATCTTTCCCTTGCCAGGGTTAGCCTTTCTGCAGACTGAAGGAGGTCCATTCTGTGATGTTGCCCTGCCAAGCTTCCCGTTTTTGTTGGAATTGACCTTATTGCCCTTTAAGTACAGGCGACGGCTTCATCTACCTGCCGCAGATCATCGAGCTGTGGGGAACCGGAGACAAGTTTTACGAGCTGAACACCGACGGCGACGATCATCTCACCTTCAGGGAGATTGAGAACGGGATGACTCTGCAGGACTTTTACGAGCAGTTCGACTTCAACGGTAAGTTTAACTCTCAATTACCTTGTTTAGTTTTTATCTGATTGTACAGAACATAAAAAACATGATACATATGAAATACAATCTTCAGCCTAGACTCAACACAACATAATAATGGCGATGGTGATATATTTGTAGCCTTCAATACAAAATTGCAAGCACGCACCATCGACGTTAATTGGGTATCCCTCTGTACTATAGTCAGATCTATACTAGATTAAGCCTGACTTGCCTATGTAGTTTTCGTCTAATAGTTTTCATTACAAACAACACACAAACATGCATACGTTGTGTCGATGAAGCTTAGGCATCCAGGTAATAATCTACGCCAAATGCTCAAGCAACTGGGTATAATTCTGGAAACGGCCTAGTGTTTCCGTTAGCATCCACTAAAACTATGAATTTGATCCATGCAAAGGAAGAGAGACAAATTTTGATACAACCTGGTTACTATCAATTTCCTCCAACAGTGACTGTTTTAAAGGTAGAGTACGCACCTCCAAATTTTCGATGTCTGACAGCACATCTTGGCCACGGAGAATGGCCTAGTCTCGATCTCGCGAGAGAGAACGAGACTAGACCAGGCTTGCGTAGATCATCTGGCCCCTCCATCGAAAATTTGGAGGTACGTACTCTACCTTTAAAACAGTCACTGTTGGAAGAAAATTGATAGTAACTGTATGCATACGTGACTAATGAACCTCTACAATGATACAATCTGATCTTTGTATCTTAAGGTGACGGGATGCTGGACGTTGCGGAAGGTTACCAGATGAACTTCATCTACGACACCCTCAACGCTGTGGTGACGGTCGACCCCCTGGACGCCAACGGAGACGGAAAACTGTCCAAGCAGGAAGTGCTGGGCGCCATGACTTATGACGAGGTTATCAGTGCCATGGATGCTGACGGTAAGACAAACTTACACATTGCATTCTTCTCGCAGGTCAACCTATTTGATTTCTTGGATATTCTGCATTTTTAGAGACACGGAGGGAGAGAGAGAGAGTAAGAGAGAGAGAGAGAAAGAAAGACAGAAAGAGAGAGCACACATAAACACTCTCTCTCTCTATCAGTGTCTGTCTGTGTAAAACTATATGCTTGTGTGTGTCCCACGAACGCAAGGATATTACTGATGTGAATGACATTGTGGTCCTGTGGTTTGGCTGTTAATTCAGAACCTTAAGGCCTCCAGCAAGGTCTAAACTGGTCTCTTGAAAAATAAAGCACTTTTACTGAAGAGAGGTCAAACTAAGTCTGAAGCTGGGACGTTAAGTATGAAACGATTAGGAGACCTTTGGGGTGTGAGTGGATCAAATGAATCTGTCTGGATGTAGTCCAGTACAAACCTGGGGTGTGAAGGTGGTTTACCGGGTATGCAAAACAAACAAAACAAAGAAAAAGTTAAGCCGGTATGGGGACAACACTAGTGCGTCACGAGGTTGTAGTTATGCGATAATGCGACAAACAAACAGCATAAAAGTTGTGTTTTTTTGTCGAAACTCATGATGCGTTTTTCCTTGCAGGCAATGGACTCATGACCCCCGAAGAGTTGATGGTGCTGATGGGTAACATTACCGCCGACTACGTGGCTGCCCAGGACGACAACAACGACGGTGTGGTTGGCATTGGCGAGGCTCACCACCACCAAATGAGGCTACG
Source organism: Branchiostoma floridae (assembly GCF_000003815.2). Taxonomy (NCBI): domain Eukaryota; kingdom Metazoa; phylum Chordata; class Leptocardii; order Amphioxiformes; family Branchiostomatidae; genus Branchiostoma; species Branchiostoma floridae. The sequence continues at coordinate 2,723,663 of NC_049990.1, forward strand.
TGTCATCTTCGACCTTCTCGATCTTGACAGTACGCTACACATATTGTTTTTGCTGTGTTTCTTCTTCATATCGTATCCAGGGAATACTCACTTCCAACGTTTGGGAGTCTATCAGACACCATCATCAGGGTATAATGACACCATCATCATGAAAAGAGACGAGGGGGGGGGGATATAAGCTGAGCCACGTTTGGGACGGTATTCTTGCTGCTGCAGCGCCTACATCGGCTATAAGTAGCAGCAAGAAGTAGAATTAGTCATTCTACCCTGATGATGGTGTCTGATAGACACCGAAACGTTGGAAGTTAGAATTCCCTGATTGTGCCTAAGGATATTTTGCTATATGAATAATAGCCAACCTGATTAAGTTATATCGGATGTGTTTCTTCTTTTTCTATAAACAAATAAGGTCAACAACCTGGACCAGACAACTGTCACCATGGTTACCGGTAAAGTAGCAGGTACCTTGTGGTGTTCGGTTACATGGTGTAGCAAATGGCTTAGTATATACAGAGCCAGAGGAGCTCGGGTCACTAAAGAAATTCAAATTTAGAAAGAAACATAACAGTTGCCAGTGTTAGACTACAACATGTAAAGGTAAAAATTACATCAGATGTTACCTTTCTAGTAGCATTTTATGTTCTTGAAATTTCAACAAGGAATACAGATGAATGTTATTGCACGACATTTGTCCATGGTACAAATGTATGGCAACGACGATTACACAATGTACAAAATAGGTCTATACAATAAGACTTAACATCCTAATCAACATAACAAGAGGGGCTAACACAAGTCTTTGATATAGTGTTACAATCGAGTTGGGCTAATCATAAGTTTCATTATTCTTTCTAATAGCAAAGCAGTCTTTGATATATTTGCATCTTTGCATTATGGGAGTTGTGGCATCTAAAGATATATACAAATCTACAAAATGGCGGCGTCGTGTGTGGCGTAACTGGTTGTTTAACTGTTCGCAGAGAGTGGCTACCTTGAGGATGACGAAAGTGCCGGCGTCTACATGATCTGGGACACCATTCTCCTGATGAACAACGCTATGGTCGAGCCCAACATGCCTTAAGGTATCTGTTTTAGGCATAACTGTTGATACCTTGTCCTGCTTACTCTCCAAGCAGAGGTTAGGCTCTGGCTGTTTTTTTAAACGGTTTTTTAGTCGTTTTTATCAGGCTTTCTATTTTGTCATTTTTCTTGAAGTACGCCAGTCAAACGGTTAGGTTTTGACACAGCAAGATATAAAAGAAATAGAAAGCCCGATAAAAAACGACTAAAAAACGTTTAAATAAACAGCCGGAGCCTAACCTCTGCTTGGAGAGTAGACCTGCTGAGCCCGTTTGTATACGGGATGGGCAAATTTAACCCTTGTCATGCTAAGCTGTATTGTTATGTGTTTGGGGTATTTCTCATGTAAAAGTTGTATATCACTGCAAAGCCCATCGAATAGGGGAGTGAATCTGCCGCAACAACAAAGAACGGGTCAAGTTTTACTGATCTGATGAAGCCAACAGCTCTGGGGGTGAAATCGACCAAAACATAGCCAGCAAGACAACGTTTTACAGGATGTTAGCAAAAAATAAGTGTAATTAATAGGATGCGCAAATATCAAAAATGGGCTCTCAAATCTTGTGTTAAAAAACACAGTAATGGCTCACTTGGTAACATGTGGTTCTGTTAGTTTTACAGTGGCCTCAAGTTGTCATATCTCTATAAATATTGTATATCTTATGAAAACCACTCATTGTCATCTTTTGAAATAATTAATATCTATTGACTGGATGATAAAAAAACATGTTCCTATCAATATTCAGAATCTCAACAAGAGTATGATACATAGGGATTCTATAAATGTGAAAAAACTAATTACTGCTAACTTGTTTAAATCATATGACAACTCGTAAGTTTACAAAAAATCCTTGTTTCTCCGTTTCTATTGCAGGAGTTTATTAGTTGCGGTTAGGTATTTTGACCCATTCGTTTGTTGACATTTCCTATCCATATTCCCTACAGCCGATCCGTGTGGGACTGTACTGAAGACTTCATCAATGGAAAGGCAGAAATGACTGCGGAAATAGAACCTTTCAATGCGCACAATGGAAATAAAATGCTGCTATGAAGTTGATACTCATTTCTGTTCTTTTTCTATTGTCCTGGGTTTTATTCCATACTAACGAGAATGGGTAATGAGAGAGAGAAAGAGAGACAGACAGAGACAGGCAGAGAGACAGACAGACAGACAGACAAACAGATTAATAATTGGATGAATAGAAAGATACTATGATGATTGATATATAGAAATAGAGAGAGTAGAGAGAGAAAGATAGAGGGAGACAGATATATATATATATATATATATATATATATATATATATATATATATATATAGGAGACAGAGCAAAAACAACATGTGCACCTCCCGTGAAGGTATAGATGATAAATGTACGAGACATCGGCATCTGTGGCAGTGGGAACATGTGCCCCTGATATTCAGCACGTATTGATACGTCAATGAACGTCCTTCGCGATATCAGGATGACATTGCAGTGTATATTGTTTCCTTCACGTGCACGTCATGAATTATTTTTAGAACTTGACGTCCATATCAAATCATCGTTTACACCTGGTCGTCTTCTCATGCAACGGGTATATTAGGACTTCAAACCAGTTAGGATAATTAGAACACAAAACTTTCAAGACGTGAAGACACTGTCAGGTAAGTGTGGTAAAGCTAAGTGCACAACCCGCCGTGCGTGAAAATACGTGCTGTCTACGAGCCAAAACGTGGGCAATCTTTTGGGATCCGTAAGTGGTAAGTACCGCCTCCGTACGAACTCGTGGGGAATTTGACGGATTTTGGACTACGCAGACACGCCGAAGAACTTTACGTGCAGGCAAAACTTTGTGTTGCCGTGTTGACGTACTCCCTCACTGCTCTTGCCAGTCGTTCCCCACGTTCTCAGAAATACGCGGCGGACGTGGCCTCCCAAAAAAATTTACGGACAAATTGCACGTACGGCGGGTTGTACCCTTAGCTTAGGGTAGTCATACTCCTCCTTCAATGTTTGTGAAGTAGGATTTTTCTTTGGTCAGGCTACGATGGATCGTTTCATCAATTTTTTCTCACTTTTCCCTTCAAACTTGCCTTTGCAAACCTAACCTGGTCCATACGTCTACTTTACATCGATCGTTACCCCACTGTGTTTCTCTTCTACATTTGGCGGACGTTGATGTTCTACACTATGACAGGATAGACAGCGTTACATTTTCATGTTTTTCTTTTTTTTTCATGTGTCAGTCTTAGTCACCGGCAGGATTGGAAATGTTTTAAGACAGGTTAGTTTTCAGACTACTCTAATAATTGTTTATGATGATCACTTTTCAGATCTTTGCATCAACCATGACTCCCTTCCTTCTACTGTTCGCTGCCCTGGTCTTTCCCTTTCCCCTGGCATCAGCGTCTCCGGTGAAGAGGTACGTGCCGAAAAATTCACCTTACTTCATTACTACTATCTGTTTTAATTCATTCGTCTTTTCGTCATACTGCTTAGCCCATAAAACAATGATTACGAGCAATTTGTTAATTTTTTTACCTTTACTTTTAAGTTCGCTACAAAATACGGTAACATGTTACTGTAGATTGTACAAGAATCTAAATTGGCCAAATGACACAAAGCCGCGCTTCGCTGGCTGCTTAACCTTGCACTTTACAACCCACTAATCACCCACAACTAAGAACTACTGAATCCTGAAAGACGATAAGAAATGTGACGGAGGCGGGCCACAATTGTTTACATTGTCGCAAGTGTTCGCAGCTGTAGTGTGTTAGCAACTCTCAGAGACAGTACGTTTCGGTCACGTCCTTGTTAAACCATTCTACAACTAATTGTCGCTGTAGTAAGACGAACGCACGAACTAACGAAAATGTAGAGAAACCAGGCGTTTTCTTACCGACTTTGCATGTATACGCAGGCAGACAACAGGCGTAGATGCTGACGGTGACGGCCTGCTCTCCTATGCTGAGGTGTCCGCCGCAATGACACTACACGAGGCACTTGTCGTCCTGGACAGAGATGGTAAATAAAATGCAGCTCATATCAACAGTTAATTTCGAATTATGTGTAGTGTTTGCAACATACTGGGGTTCCTAAATGATGTTTCATCATAGCTTACTATAGTGACAACAAGGTATTGATTGAAGTCATTTGATATTGCACCTGGAAGAGTCAGAAGTACTTAGTAGCTAACATGGTAGAGCTTAGATAAAACAGTTTTTACAGTCCTGACACATTGGTTATAAGACCTTTTCGTGACGACAATTGTTGAAACATTTTTGTTAAACAAATATTGAAACGGTTTTGTGACGAGAATAGTTGAAACAGTTGCGAATGCATCGTGCAAAGTTCAACACGATTGTGATAGAATATATTGTTTGGTCGCCAAAGATCTGGAAAGTAGTTTTCTATTACAGACAGTAACTCTTTCCGCTCTTCCATATTGTTTTGTTTCACGTGTTTTAGTTTAAGATAAGTTTACATGGTCTTCCCAGTTTTTGCTAAGCTCAATGCAACCAGATGTACTCTAAGAATAAACTTAAGTACCTATCTATTTTTATCTATCTATCTTTTAGTTTTACTGCTCGGCACTCACAGCCAGTTTTGCCCAACTAGCCTGGGCTAGAACTGCTGAAAAAAACAGAGACAAAAGTACAGGACACTTATCAATGTTTTTTAAGTATCTAGGTAATAATTTAAATATTTGATTTTTTTTAATTCTTTGTAATTAGCCTCCGATAAATGACTTTATTGCCCTTTACGTACAGGTGACGGCTTCATCTACCTGCCGCAGATCATCGAGCTGTGGGGAACCGGAGACAAGTTTTACGAACTGAACACCGACGGCGACGATCACCTCACCTTCAGGGAGATTGAGAACGGGATGACTCTGCAGGACTTTTACAACGAGTTCGACTTCAACGGTAAGTTTAAATTTAGATGTCAATTACTATCCCGGGCTTTCAACACCTTTCATGTTATGAGTTTGAAAACATTGTTATCTATGTTTCGCAAAAAAAAAACTCAAACGAAATTTTGTGAATTTCAGAAATAAAATGAGTGTTGAATAACACTATGGAAATAGATAACAATGTCATGTCTTTTATATATGTATAGTGGTGGCGCTAACATAAATGTGCCAACTTGAGTACGTATATCTACCGTACTGTGACTACGTCTGTCGCGTCTTTGAACATTGATGAAAAACGGTTTTATATCTGTTATATCTACAGGCGACGGGACTCTCGACGTTGCTGAAGCTTACCAGATCAACTACATCTACGACACGATCAACGCTCCAGTGACGGCCGTCGACCCCCTGGACTCGAACGGAGACGGACAACTGTCCAAGCTGGAAGTACTGAGCGCTATGACTTATGACGAGGTTTTGACTGCGGTTGACGCTGACGGTAAGATACAGTTAATATGTATTTTATTCTTCTTGTACGCTTAACCAATTTCTTGGGTGTTCTGCATTTCTTTAAGAGACACGGTGAGAGAAAAAGAGAAGTATCCTTTTTGAGGTGCGTAATTATTGGCCCTCCAGTATGAGTGATGCGGAAATCGTCGTCTGGAGCCTAAAGTCACCTATGTGCTAAAGCGACCATCCTGAAGCAGATGCCTAATTCCACAGAAAGCAGAAAACTTGTCGATGGGCGGGTGGGTGGGACGCTTCAGGCTCCAGACTTTGCCGGAGGGCCAGCACACAGAAGAATGATATATTCATGCGCGCATCTCTTATTTATAGGGGGAGTGACGTCATACTTTTCGGGCCAATCATTGTGCACCTCAAATAGTATCCTTTTTGAGGTGCGTAATTATTGGCCCTCCAGTATGAGTGATGCGGAAATCGTCGTCTTCCGCCTTTGCCATCTCTGGCTATTGAGCCCTTCCTTTTCCCTTTGAACCCCTTAACTTTGTACCTGTATCAGTATCTATACTTAGTATAGATATCTAGCTAACGTAACCGCCCTTCAGCGTAACGCATCAACGTGTCTGTGTCTGTATACATCAACGCGTTCGTATCTGGATCTATCTGGCTAATATAACATTCCTTTAGAAGAACGCTTGTCATCCGCTCCCTCTATACCTCTTTCACCACACCCTTTCTCATTATTCTCTCTCAACTCCCCATCTCTCATTTCCCCTCTCTCAACTCCCTTCTCTCATGTAACTCCTTTCTCATCTTACCTCTCACACTGCCTCTCCCTTGTACGGTACCCACTCTCAGACAACCCAACACTCATATATAGCCCACTCTCATTTTTTGCTGCACGACAAACAAAATGGAGGAAGCAACGCAAAATTGTTATCTCAAAACCGTTCCTCTACGATCACTCGAAGGAAGAACGATAAGGACACGGCCAAGCCCAGTTCTGAATTATCCGCGTTAGAGGTAAAACAAAACTATTTTTCCCTCGCATCGCAGGACCATTTGTCTTGAGCCTCGACTGTCTCTATGCCCAACGGCCCCCAGCCTTATCCAACCTCAACTTTCAAGCATCCGCTTGACGATGCTGATCCCCAACCTTTCAGAGGACGGAGACGCTCATATTTGCCACTCTTCCTGCTTAATAAACTCGACCCACCGAAGCAACAATATGGAAAGACACCAGGCTTGCACAAGTGGAGTGCAAAACTGTTACAAACGCCCACCGCGACCTGGGAGATGCATAATGCCCAAAAGTATTATTCTGAGTCCGGACGACCTCTCAACAGTTCAAACACGAAATTCTTTTTCCTTAATAGAGATAGCGGTAAGCCCAAGATGGAATCGAAAGACAAACATAGTGTTGCACATCATAGCTTCGATGTTGGGATCCGGTGTAAAATCTGTAAGGGTACTTGCAATTGTGTCGGCTGATTCAACTCAGTCAGTGAAGCGACAGCCAGAGATGATAAATCCGTCTAATACAATAGCGAAGTAACACCTTACGGTATCCAGCCTACGATTTCTTACAAGGTTTCCGACCTAGAAAAGTCCTCCCTTCTTTAATACCAGTCTGAGCCATTTTAGTCTTATTACCAAAATTGTATCAACCAAAAGAGTGTTCTAATCCATGTCTAGCTTGATGCTTCAATTATGGTACACGATCTCGGAGTGCAATACAGAGAAACGCCCCTAGGTGTCTCAAATCGAAAGCTAACAGGAGGAGCTCATGTGACCACTCCAGAGTCCCTGTCACACAGGCATATGTGGTGATAGGGAGTATACGTGCCTGGCAAAGGCGCATATCACAACATCTGATATCCTTGCGGTTCCACACTGGATTTCTTAGTCTACCAAATGCAGAGGCGGCCAAGAGCGATCCTTCTCTTTGCGTCGTTTTAGTACTATGTACAACACTTCCCAGGAAAACAAACTCAGATTTTCACAACTATTGTGACCTCTATGGAAAAGATTTCTTGAACTATTTACCCGAGATGACTTCTCACTTGCAGCATTTCCTTTTCGAGCCCCTTTTCTTACATGCGACTTCAAGCTCACTTGTCAAGAACTGCAATTTGCTGAATATTGTCGCTGAAAATGTAGCGTCATTATGCAAAGTCTCGGGCTGGGACGAAAATTAAGTACAGAGCAGAGTGGACTCATTCCTCAGCCAACCGCCATCTATCACACCACAGTCATCTCTCAGTAAGACATCTGGACCCGCATATCTCCAGTTTTAAAACACTTTTATTCAGTTATGCCAAACTGGTTACGAAATGTGAATAAAGAGACTCTTTTTACACAACCGATGCTTTATTCTCACCGACGTTTCGGCGACCGTCTGTTACCTTCTTCAGGGCAATTCTGACTGGTTCACATTGTACTGCAGGACAGGTGTCGCTGCTCACAGTTCAGATGCGGTCACAAACAAAAAGTATTTACATATGTACAAACAGCTTTGATGCACACATTTACAATGCGGTCCCAAACGTAAAGGAGTGTAATACATCCATAACACAATCAGTTGTCAATTAACGATGAATTGATGTAACGTTTTTTTTTTTTTTTTTTTTTCCTACTTCTTAAGAATATTGTCCCACACGTGGTTAAGGAATGTGTTTCTTGCGTACTGCCTAGAAAATTCGCACTTGTATACCTTCCAGTGTAATATGCCTTGCCCTTGGTACCTATTTAGTGCGACCGTCCTTATATAACAACACAATTTTGTGGATTCAATGCCTTCTCGATCTCATGGCGATATGATTTCTGGCTTGCGGTCTTCAAAACCTTTTACGGCGAAGTACGAGTACGTTTTCCTTCCTAAAACATCCACCGTGAGCTCCATATTCTTCTGCGGCACTTCCCTGTGCCTGCCTGGGTATTTCAATTTCGTAAACTCAGGGGGTTTTAAATTTGGTTGAGTTCAATGTGAAGACGCTGGTGCCACCTCTCTGTGTATGAACGGAACTGATCTGAACCGAGATCAATATCTTCCCGCGACACTCGCCGGTGCCTGCCCGGGTCTTACCAACTTCGTGAGCTCTACCCGCGACACTCGCCGGTGCCTGCCCGGGTCTTACCATGGCCATCTTCGTGAGCTCTACCCGCGACACTCGCCGGTGCCTGCCCGGGTCTTACCATGGCCATCTTCGTGAGCTCTACCCGCGACACTCGCCGGTGCCTGCCCGGGTCTTACCATCTTCGTGAGCTCTACCCGCGACACTCGCCGGTGCCTGCCCGGGCCTTACCATCTTCGTGAGCTCTACCCGCGACACTCGCCGGTGCCTGCCCGGGCCTTACCATCTTCGTGAGCTCTACCCGCGACACTCGCCGGTGCCTGCCCGGGCCTTACCATCTTCGTCGTTCGTGAGCTCTACCCGCGACACTCGCCGGTGCCTGCCCGGGCCTTACCATCTTCGTCGTTCGTGAGCTCTACCCGCGACACTCGCCGGTGCCTGCCCGGGCCTTACCATCTTCGTGAGCTCTACCCGCGGCACTCGCCGGTGCCTGCCCGGGCTGTACCGTCTTCATGAGCTGTCCTTTCCTTGTGGCACTCAAGTGTCCGGAATGGCGAGGAGGGTGAGGGGGCCTAAGAGAGGCTGACAGGCTGCTGTTCCTGCGCCACCACTTGCTGCTACATCTTTTGTCGTACCTGCCGCATCTGAAGATCCCTGAAGTCCGAAACTTCTTACAAGGGTCGTTACGGGTGGGGGAGAACGTCACGCGTGAACCAGCACGTCCCGGTTCCTGAGAACTATGCGGGAAACAAAACACAATTATCGATACCGCTGACGAAATTACACACAAAATCCAGCCGTAACAACATCCACACCATACGCACTCGACATCCCCCCGCCTAGCGCTCAAAGGTGGGCAAGCCACGATAACATGAACAGTCCTAGGCCATGCGTGCTCCCCGTACATACATGCTCAACAACCAAACGCTAAGCTTGGCAAAAATAGGCCACGCACACGACAATCACCTTACGTACGGGCAACACCCACGCAATCCAAAAAGTTAAACTTGACAAACGAAAACGTATAACAATAACATGTACGTAACAAAAACCACGCTCTAGAAACGCTGGCAGTCTGCATTACTACATCGCCCACGAGGGGGATGGCGGCGGGTTTCAATTCCTGAAAAGAAATCCAAAAATGGTAGCCAAAGTGAGTCCCGATGCCATGACAGTGCTATCCTAAAATCCTGCATAAAACCATACACACGAAAAAAAATATAAAGATTTAAAGAAAATGACAAGAAAAATGGCGAAGCTCTAGATCTGTAAAGGACCTCCGCACTGTATGGAGGCGTTCGTAGAATTCCCTGGTAGAGGATGGATGCAGATTGTGATTTCAGCCACGGCGATACTGTGAGAGTATCCATCTTGCTTCTTTGTTCGGGGTTTCAAACCACGTGTCTGCGTATCACTAGAATATACACAAAAATCAGAAAATGACAAGAAAATGGTGAACATCTCGGTCTGAAACTCTCCTCAATAACAGACAAAAGCCTCCCTTGCCTTCCAAGGTAGAGGATGGCAACGGATTCTATTATCCCACCACGGTGACTCAGAGGGTAGCCATGTTGCATCTCCTCGACAGCGACAGCCCTAGCATCCTGGTAACACTTTCATAAAACAAGAAAAACACACAGATAGCAAACTCCTAAACAGCACCACTAATCAGCGTCGTCAAAAGGTGGCCACAGCAAAATTCAACAGAGGATGCGATCGTATATACCAAAAACTGAAAAGAAACATTCTAAATATTAAAGGTAGCTCTCTCCCGTCGGACCTGCATACAACGTTTACAAAGCGTTCACAAAACACTCAGCAAACAGGCAACAGACAAAACGCGACAATGAAACTATGTGACAGTCAACCGGAAAAATTTGCAAAAACGTGAAGTTCTTCCGTACGGCAGAGACATGACTCTGCGAGCCCTGCAACAAGCCTAGACTACAGATATCAAACATGTCTCACCACAATACCATACCACAAAACGAACAAGTAAATCTCCAGACCGGGCTCAGATAATGATTTCCTGTGTTCGACCAAACCTTGCGTGGTACCGTGTATCTCTGATACAATACCCGGGAGAGTACGAGCTGCCGTCACGAGCTTGAGCTGCTGCACCGTATCGTGTAGTAGCGAGTCTCCCGCCGGCATTCTCGTGGCCTTTTCCCGGCAACGACGTGGCCTTTTCCCGGCAAGTTTTCTGCGCTGGGGCGATGAAGGACGTACGCTGCTAGCTTCAGACGAGCCGGAGGGCCAGCACACAGAAGAATGATATATTCATGCGCGCATCTCTTATTTATAGGGGGAGTGACGTCATACTTTTCGGGCCAATCATTGTGCACCTCAAATAGAGTATGTGTCTGTCTTTCTGTCTGTCTGTGTATGTTAGTATATATGTGTCGCACTGAAGCAGTGATATCAGTGGTATGAATGACATTGTGGTCTTGTGTTTGGCTGTTAATTCAGAACCTGAAGGCCCAGCAACGTCCAAACTGGTCTCTTGAAAAAGGGCACTTTAACTGAACTTAGGTCAAACTAATTGAGAACCCCTAGATGGGAAATCAAGGACGTTAGTGAGGACGTGTGGCGCAATCGGAAGGTTGGTCTCAGAGGTTCTGGGTTCGAATCCGCTGCCGTTGATGTGCCATTGATTTTGTGCCCTTGGGCACTTTACAAGACTTTCTTCACTTCGCTCAGGTGAAAATGAGTACCTAGCTTTGTACCATTGGAGTAAACGTCTCTATTAGATTTATTATCTCATGTAAAAATATCAGTAACTGTTCATATAATGCAAAGCTTGTAACTGGAATTAGTTCGATGATAAGTTGTTTACAGGACCTGGTAGTCTATGAGAAAGTATGGTAGAGCATGAAGGCTAGGTCAACTGTAAAAGACTTCTTGTTTGGGACATCTTTCCACAGCCGTCAGAAATTAAAGATAAACACATGGGGACTAATGGATATCAGTATTCAATATCGGACGAATCGTCTCCGGGCGAAAGATCCAAAAGTTGCCGGGCGAAACATCCATCGGGCGAAACGTCCTGTTACCGCTTTGGCTAGGGCCGTCCCTCGGATAGGACGTTAAATGGATGTCTCGTGTTCGGGAGAGAGCCACGCCTCGATGAAAGAACCAGCCGCATTTATCGAAAAAAGTGGAGGTCATTCATGGTGTGAGTGGACCAAGTAAATCTGTCTGGATATACAGTTTTTGTACTGTTCAGTACGGACATGTTGTGTTACGCCATAAGGTGGTTTACCGGGAACGAAAAACAAACAATAAACAAAACAAAAGCCGGTGTGTCACGAGGTTGTAGTGACGCGATGTGGCTATGCGGTTGTTCGCCGAACAAACAACATGAACTAAATTTTTTCTGTCAATGTTCACAATACCATCCCTATTCCTAGAAATCTACAAAATTATTCCAAGCTTTTCACACCTCAATGACCAACAAAAAACAGTCTTCTTGCTTAATTCGTCCAACCCAAAATATACGAAAATGCTGGACAGTTCATCTCCCATTGCATACGAAAAGAAGTCAAACCCCTCAGATAATTTAGATAGACATAGATTTGTAATAGATGACACGTTCATGCTCTGTATACCACTGTCTTACGTTGCAATTAGCCCACGGGCATGATCTTGCAAGTTATTATTACAGGTTTGCAAAGGAAAACCTGTACTGTTTTTGTTCGCAGAATCGGGCGCCGCCATTTTGTTTTGTGGTGTATGACGGGAAGGGTAGCGCCATTTGGATTTGAAGGATCAGTGTGCTGTATGAAGTGATGTGATGAGATGACTAGGAAATGTGATCTTGTGGTCTTGTTTATAACCTTTTTTGTTTTCTTGTAGAAAATCGTTACACATTTTTCCTTGCAGGCGATGGGCTCATGACCCGTGCTGAGCTGATGGTGCTGTTCGGTAACAAGACCGCCGACTTTATCACCGCCCAAGACGACAATCGCGACGGGTCGGTGAGCATTGGCGAGGCTCACCACCATCACATGAGACTGGACGGGGTCTTCGACATACTCGATCTCGACGGTACGTTATTACCCCCATTAAATATAATGGAGGCTATATTTGCACTAGCATTTGTTTACTTCATTACTGTATTCTATACTCTATCATTATTTTGATTATTATTGTATCCTCCTGCAAACTCGAAATTAGCCTTCTGGCATGAATTTGTAATAAAATTATTATCAATATATTTGTCCACTTACAGTTGTTTAACTGTTGACAGGGAGTGGATACCTTGAGGATGACGAAAGTGCCGGAGTCTACATCATCTGGGACACCATTCTCCTGAACAACAACGCTGTGGTCGACCCGATCACGGGATAAGGTAGATTTTTGGGCATGACTATTGACAGGGCTATAGTAAAAAAACGTGTGTTATTGACAGGACGTGTAGGTACATATTTATCAGAATAAATCACTTTACTACTGATTGATGGAATACTGTAAATGGCTTTTTGCTCGGTAGAATATATGCCAGCCAATCGACGACTTAATGTTTTATATTGATAGGAACGTGTTAATTACCTCCATGAAATGTCATGGAGGTTATATTTTACCCAGCGTTTGTCTGTCTGTCTGTCTGTGTGTGTGTGTTTAAACAAGATAACTCAAGAACGGGTGGGTGGATTGGTTTCATACTTGGTGTGTTGGTAGGGTGTGATGAAAGCTGGAAATGATTAGATTTTGGGCCACCTAGCGGCTCCCCTTGGTACTGCAGCGCAACTTCCGGTTTTGCTATCTCGGTGTTCTGAACATGGTATGGTCACGATTTTTGAGTATTAGATAGCTCTTGTGTCCAGAAAAAAATGACATAAGTTTGGGCCCCCTAGCGTCTAGTTTTGGGATAGCAGGGGCATTTTTGTCAAAAACTTCTGAAGACGATAACTCAAGAAGGGAACAACGGATTTGCATGATTTTTGGTATGTGAGTACCTTAGACAATGTTGTACAAGGTAAGATACTAATTATGCAAAATAGGAAATTATGCAAAATAGGAATACATTTGCATAATTAATGAGAACATTCTATCATAACAGTTTTTCCAATGTATCTCTTGTCCCGGACGTGATATGGTCGAGACATTTGAGTGGTAGAAAGCTTGTAGCGTCATGACAAAGTGGGGCAGGTTTCAGCCCCTTAACCTTTAATTGTGGAACTGCAGGGGCGTTTTTGTCAAGACACACCAAAGAGGATAACTGCAGAAAGGAATGACGGATTGCCTGCATTTTAGGTATGCAGGTAGCTTGCGCAAAGATGTTAATAATGATATGCATCTTATGCAAATGAGGGTCTTATTTGCATAATTAATGAGAAAGTTGTATAATTCCATTGTTTGCAATAACTGGACTTCAATAAATGTAACACTTGTTAATTATGATAGGTGGAATATAAGCAGATACCAAATATGGTAATGAGGAACTTATTTGCATAATTCATGTAAAAATTGCAAAACCGCTTTATGATTAATGATGGGAATTTTATAATTGTGACATGTGGACGTTAGTCAATGATGAACAACACCATGCATAAATTATGTTAATGTGTTAATCAATTGCATGAAATTTACGAAAGCTCTAAATTTTCATGGAGGTATGAGGTCGCCGAACTCTAGTTTAACATCCATTCAATGATTTATTAGTGTTTAAAAAGCTTTGAATGAGTGGTTTGTACAAACTACACCAGCATTCATAGAGATGTGTATATCAAACAACTATTAAACTATAAAAATCACTTATAGTTTACTATCCATAGGAATTCTTTACATATGAAAACTACTGCTAACTTCGGTAAATTCATGTTACGAATAATTCTTTGCTAAAAATCGTCAGTTTTCCGTAATAACTGCGTGGAGGTGAGTAGTTAAGGGTAGTACGTATATCTAGAGCACAAAGTTTACTAACATTTCCTGTCCATTTTCCCTACAGCGGAACCGCATGTAAACTCCACTGCGGATGCCAACAGCAGCAAGATAGAAATATTTGCTGATGTATCATACAATCCACGGCTAGGCAATAAAATGCTTCAATGCTTTAATCTTTATACCTGCTTTTTGTGTTCTTAGTCTTAGTCTTGTAAGAACTGCTAATTTCTCTTATATATACGAAATATCACTTCACATTGGCACAGACAGAACCATTTCAGGCCAGTTCAAACTTACGTAAATAAAACGGCAATAAAATGCTTCAATGCTTTAATCTTTATACCTGCTTTTTGTGTTGTTAGTCTTAGTCTTGTAAGAATTGCTAATTTCTCTTATATTTACGAAATATCACTTCACATTGGCACAGACAGAACCATTGGAGACCAGTTCAAACTTACGTGATTTAGAATACAAACAGTTGGAATATGCATATACATATAAACACACACACAAACACACACACACACATATGTATATATATGTGTGTGTGTGTGTGTCTACATATATATATATATATATATACATAGAGAGAGAGAGAGAGAGAGAAAGAGAGAGAGATCTAGGGAGAGAGAGAGAGAGATAACGGCATATACACAAAACAAGGGTAGGCAAATACAAACTATACTAGTGACCACCTCTAGCTCTGCACAAGGACAACCTGGCCATTAGCATTGATTTACAGTCAAACCTGTAATAGTGACCACCTCTACACAAGGACCACCTGGTTATTGATATACAGTCAAACCTGTACAAGTGATCACCTCTACATAAGGACCACCTGGCCATTCATTTACAGTCAAACATGTACTGGTGACCACCCCTCATATCATGAAACCATTTTCATTCGTTGGTTATACCAAAAAGGACCAGGCGTTATGACACCATATACACCCTGGGGCGGGTCATTAACCCTTTAACCTCCCACCAGGTTAAAAGGTTGTTTCATCGACATCTTACTTCTACGTAACCTGTGCACATGTTTTTAAACTGATCCAATTGCCAAAATGATATCATTCAACCCATAGCATACTGCACCCTAGTCTCCAAGCAGATCCTACAGTGCCATAAGATAGTATCAAAGCTGACCAAGGAGCACAGCCGGCCAAAGGGAGTCAGACGGTCGCATACACACACCTAGCCCGGCTTCACTCCTCTGCCAGCTTTTGATAGTATTTTATGCTACCGTTGGATCTGCTTGGAGATTAACTGTACACAGTACTGTAAATGCAGAAATGTTCGCGGTGGATTAATGTTCGCGGTTTTTGCGGTGACCACTTCACCGCGAACTTAAAACCACCGGCCGCGAACATTTTTCTATTATGGTATTAGACTGCGGTCTATGGTGTTACCGCGAACTTAAATCCACCGCGAAAATTCCCTTTACCCACTACCGCGAAATTAAATTCCCGCGAACTAAATACATTTACAGTAATACAAGCGCCATGTGAATGCTAACAGTTGGGGTGAAGGGTTATCATCTAGGTCTAATAGGTAGAACTATTCCTGTCCCATATGACCTCAGCTTGGCGCCACTACAAGGTCGATAGGTGCGCCCCATAGCATATCGGAGAGAGTAATACTAGTACACGCGTCATGTAAATTCTAACAGTTGGGGTCAGGGGTTATCATAAGTCTACTCCGTAGAACTATTTCTGTCACATATGCCCTAAGGTTGGCGCCGCTACAAGGTCGATTTGGACTCTCACAATAGGTGCGCCCCATAGCATATTAGAGAGAGTAATACTAGTACACGCGTCATGTAAATTCTAACAGGTGGGCTCAGGGGTTATCATAAGTCTACTCCTTAGAACTATTTCTGTCACATATGCCCTAAGGTTGGCGCCTCTACAAGGTCGATTTAAACTCTCGCAATAGGTACGCCCCACAGCATATTGGAGAGAGTAATACTAGTACACGTGTCATGTAAATTCTAACAGTTGGGGTAAGGGGTTATCATAAGTCTACTCCGTAGAACTATTTCTGTCACATATGCCCTAAGGTTGTCGCCGCTACAAGGTCGATTGGGACTCTCGCAATAGGTGCGCCCCATAGCATATTGGAGAGAGTAATACTAGTACACGTGTCATGTAAATTCTAACAGTTGGGGTCATGGGTTTTCATAAGTCTACTCCGTAGAACTATTTCTGTCACATGTATATGCCCTAAGGTTGGCGCCTCTACAAGGTCGATTTGAACTCTCGCAATAGGTGCGCCCCACAGCATATTGGAGAGAGTAATACTAGTACACGCGTCATGTAAATTCTAACAGTTGGGGTCAGGGGTTATCATAAGTCTACTCCGTAGAACTATTTCTGTCACATGTATATGCCCTAAGGTTGGCGCCTCTACAAGGTCGATTTGAACTCTCGCAATAGGTGCGCCCCACAGCATATTGGAGAGAGTAATACTAGTACACGCGTCATGTAAATTCTAACAGTTGGGGTCAGGGGTTATCATAAGTCTACTCCGTAGAACTATTTCTGTCACATGTATATGCCCCAAGGTTGTCGCCGCTACAAGGCCGATAGGTATACACACAATAGGCGCGCCCTGGTGGCAAATAGTTCTCCTGACCCTCACCCTGCATCCTACTGCGTTATGATTAACGTCAATGAATTATATTTAGACATTGAAATGGACAACAACAAAAAATTGTTGGATGGAATCCGCTACTCTTCTCACATATCTGGTGTTGTAGGGCTCCATCATTCCCCGAAAACTAAAGCACCCAAAGAACAGTTACAACAATTTTCTTCAATCAATGACTGTTTTTATAAAAGTACAGTACATACCTCCCAAATTTTCGATGTCTACCAGCACATCATCGTCAGGGGAATGACCTAGTCTCAGTTCTCGCAAGAGAACCGAAGAACATGATTTAATTGATGAAATGAGAGCAATATACAGTGGAACCAATCCTCAAATTGCTTACCTATACTTGACTACCTGAAATGAGGATGTTGCATAATATTTATGAGTTTATAGTCAGATGTTATTAACGTCAATGAATCGTATTAGGCAATGGAATCGACAGCAACAAAAAAACGTCGTTTGAAATCTACTACGGTAACCATTCTCACATATCTGGGATAGTAGGGCTCTAGGTATAATTTCCCGAAAACTTAAGCATTGAAAAAAATCATAATTTAAACATACGTTCAATCATGCTTTAACTGGTGGAATGAACGCAAAGTACAGTGGAAAAAATCCTCAAATTGCTAATTACCTATCCTTGAATGCCAGATGTTGCATGATATCTATGGGAGTATATTTAGACGCTCATATTGACATTGTCAATTTGTCGGCTGAAATCCATAGATTAGGCATCTTAGGGTCATTCCCTAAACTCAAGCACGGAGAGATTTAACTGGACAGCATGAGGGCTAATTGTGGATCCAAATAAAGTCAAGTCAAGTCAAACCCTCGCCAAAAAGTGTGTCGTATCTAGACGTTCATATACAAATTGTTGAAAATCGTTCACCCTCCTACGCATCTAGTATACTGGGGCTCTGAGGAGCATTCACAAGTCTACAGGAAGCAGAGAAAAATCTTAGATGAAGAAATCAAGACCTTTATTGTCTTTTATTGTAAATTTTTGCCAAGCCGAGCTACTACAGGTCACAACACAGACAGAACATACATATAATAGTATCATAGACCTAGTCTAACACAGAGGTTCGACCTCGCTTCTTTCTTGTTAATGGTAAAAATGTAGGTTTGCATGGGTAATGATAATGCTTGAACTGAATTGAAGCAAATGAATGCAAAGAACCTCTCGCCACTATTCAAGGGTACAGCCTTGAGATCCTCACCTATCCTTGACTTTCTGTGATATTTGGAATGTGGGCGCCGTCTGACGTCAATGGAATCTAAAAATAGCAGCGGAAACCTGTTCAATTTCTCACGCATCTCGTATATTAGGACTAAGATTTTCAACAGTTCAAGAACATCCAACAGCTTCAAGACGAAAACACAGGTAAGTCTACGAGACTATGATAGACCTGATCCTTCATTCAGCAGTTTTTTTCCAACAGTTTTTCGAGGCAGTCTCGGGGTGTCCGAAGGAATTATTCTTGTTTGACTTTTACGCTAACGACGGTCCGCATATGTCACTTTTCAGAAACCTGTATCAACTACAATGGCTCTCCTCCTTCTACTGTTTGTTGCTCTGGCAACAGCTTCTCCAGTTAAGAGGTACGTGCTAAAACTTAATCTTAATTCGTCACCTTGGCTAATCTGTTTTTGACTTTTTATTCTATCAGCATAAATCTGAATTGCCAACTGGTAATGTCGCGCTTCGACGTAACATGGTTATCAGGCTTGGGGGGCCGGCTGCTTGATACAGCACCTGTTATTACCTCCATAAAATGTCATGGAGGTTAGATTTTACCCTGCCTTTGTCATGAACAAGATAACTCAAGAACGGCTCAACGGATTGGTGTCATACTAGGTGCGTTGGTATGGTGTGATAAAAGTTAGAAATGATTAGATTTTGGGCCCCCTAGCGGTATCCCTTAGTACTGCAGCGCAACTTCCGGTTTTGCTATCTCTTGCTCTGAACAAGCTATGGTCACGACATTTGAGTATTAGATAGCTCTTGTGCTCAGTAATAAGTGACATAAGTTTGAGCCCCCTAGCGACTAGTTGGAATATCTAATCTTCACCGACGTCTCTTTTTACACGTTTGTTTTTTGCTCGCAGGCAGACAGTCAGCCCAATGGACACAGACGGGGACGGACTGCTCTCCTATGCTGAGGTGTCCGCCGCCATGACTCTGCATGAGGCACTTTTCGCCCTGGACGTAGATGGTAAATAAACCACAGATTATGCTCTTTCTTAGTACATAACAGGGGCAATGTATGTATAGTATCAAAGGAATTGAAGGTAAGTAAAGATGTAAATATCTTGTAGTAAAAAAGTTGTAAAAGTACAACTACAATGAACTCAGCTAAGTTACAGTATAGTACAGGAGCACCCCGTTACATCAGGACCAGAATTTAACCTTCGTACGTTGTCGAAAAAGTGTATCCAGATGTTTCACTTAGCTCTATCTTTAACGTCGTCGTTTTTTTGTAAGTATCTTTCATACAATGAACGATATCGATCCGGGGTCGATACTCGCCATTCCCTCGACGGTATACGTATCCTTAGGAAAGGCACTTAATGCGACTTTCCTCTCTCCACCCAAGTGTAAAAATGGTACTTGCCAATTGGCTTCGGTTGGAGAGGTAAAAGATTGTGGAAGGAGATGGTCGGACTCCACCTCCCAAATATCGTGCCCTAGACACAACCGACGTCCCTACGGCCTCAAAAAGACCATGGGACTAGTTTTTGCCTTTTTTTTCAACATGGTCATATCACGCCCAGTTCAAAAGATACAAAAAACGAACATTCTGGTGCAGTACCATATGAGGGGGCCCAAAACATATTGATCCTTGTCTTTTTAAACACCTACCCACATACCAAATATCATCGTAATCCATTAAGAGGTTCTTGAGTTATGCGAAGTACAAAGTTCGGAAACGCAAACAAACACACACACGGCCACACACACACACGGCCACACACACACAAACACACACACACACATACACACACACACACACACACACACACACACACATACACACACACACACACACACACACACACACACACACACACACATACACACACACACACACACACACACACACACACACACACACACAATATCTCAATTTTTCATTGAGATAACAATGAACGCATTGGTGTGCACTTGTAGGTGACGGCCTCCTGTACGCGGATCAGTTCATCGAGATTTGGGGGAACAACACCAAGTTTGACGAGCTCGACACCCACATGGACGGCTTCCTCAGCTTCAACGAAGCCGAGAACGGAATGACTCTGCA
>NC_049990.1:2744719-2806584 GCF_000003815.2 Branchiostoma floridae
ACTAGGCGACGCCGTCGCCAGTATTTATTGCTTTGCTTGTCTTGTGTGATGTCTCATCTCATGATTTGTAGCACAATAGAAACAGCATACAAACGCAAATGCCCAGTCTTTGAATTAAAGAACGTCAAGTTCAACTCTCAATTCCACTGGCTTTTCTCTCGTGTGATGCAGCACTGCTGACGATTTTCAGCAGAATAAACACTTGTTTCTCCTTGACTAGCTTTCTTCACAGCTTTTTATCGTCCATCGCTGCGGAAAATTGCTAGATGTTCATGCCGCTGTTAGCTTCAAGCTGTGTAATGTAATTACGTAGCTTCCATGACTCGGGTTCCACGATAAAAAAAATGCGTACTACTTCCTCCTTTTTTTCTCTAGCCTACAAATCGCAGTTTACTATGCCGTATTGTTTCGGAAATAGGCAGTTTATTCTGTGCAGCCGAATGGAATCAGCACACAAACATGAGCGCCTATAGCTAGACTTACAATTAAAACTTAAAAATAAGTCTGTCTCTACAGGAGACGGAGCTCTGGACGCTACTGAGGCGTACCACGTGAACAATCTCTACACTATCATCAGCGGCAACAACGTCGACAGCACGATCCTGGACGCAAACGGAGATGGAGTGCTGTCCAAGGCCGAAGTGCTGAACATGGAGTACAACGAGGTGGTGCATATCCTGGACACGAACGGTAAGACCAGATGCACATTTCCATTCTTCTTGTAAGGTGAACCTTGTCGGATTTTCACAATGCCCAGAGAGATTGAGAGGAGAGGGGGGGGGGGGGTCGGAAAGAAATAAGAGAGAGAGAGAGGAGAGAGAGAGAGAGATGAAGATGGGAAAGATGGGAGAGAAAGAGAGAGGGAGAGAAAGATGGGAGAGACGGAGAGAAAGATGGGAGAGAGGGAGAGAAAGATGGGAGAGAACGAGATGGGGAGAGAGGGAGCGGGAAGGCGAGGACAGAGAGAATAACACTTTTTACACGACTAAGGTCAAAGTACCAAGTCCAATATGAGCCGTCGAGCCTGTTTTACAAACGGAGCAAATAACTTTCTTAACTTTCGTCATTTTTTTTCCTCGTGCAGGCGACCATATCCTCAGCTCTGCTGAGCTCATGGTGCTTCTCGGCGACAAGACCGCCGACTGGATTGTTGGTCAGGACCACAACGGCGACGGGCAGGTTACCGTGGGGGAGTCCCACTACAACCACATGAACATGGGTGTGATCTTCGACATGCTCGATGCGGACGGTACGTTTCCTTACTTTTAAGCTTTTAGATGTGACGCACTTGATGTGTTCGCCAAGCCCGGGTACAATCCAGATAGTAGTTCACTCCAACGTTTATTATACACTATCAACAGTCGCTTCTCTGCTATTCCGTCTGGGGACCTTGACATCTCTAACGTCTGGAATCGGCCAAATTTTGGACGAGGGCGCTGATTGGTCCCTACACATCAGCGACTAAGGAATGGGTTCAAGCGCTCGCTCGAACAGGCGTTCCAAAACCCGAAACATTCAACACGCACGAGGAAGACTATGGGAGTCAAACACACACCACTACCAGCGGACTAGCCCCCTGCTGTTGTGGCTTGCGCAAATGCGTAGCCCAAGGGCTACAAAAAATGGAGGTGGGCGCCACCCCTAAGTATATGTTACAGATGTACGGGCAATTTTAACTGAGAAGGGGCTGCACGAGCAATCTCCATGGAGGAGCTCTACAGAGCTGACCTCCATGGAGGTTGCTCGTTCAGCCCTCCAGCTCCACCGTGCGAGCTCTATGCGCTATGAATACAAACACTTGGTTCTCGTCACCTTCATGGAATTTTTAGTACGACATGGAGGAGGTTCTCTAGTAGAGGACAAACAACGTTAACCGGACTGAACTAGCAGCTGTACGCAAAACATGGTACACGGGCTATGAATGTTTTTTGATTCACGTCACCCAAAACAAATTGGTCTTAGCGCTCTATACAGTAACAGAGGGCTGTTTGAGTAGCGCTCTACGGGTTATGACTGTAAACACTTGGTTCACGAACTCCTCGACGAATCTCTTAGGGCTCCATTCGGAGATACTGTAAACTACCTACACACGGAGCCGATAGCTGATCGAGCAGCTCCACGGGCTATATGAATGTTAACACTTGGTTCACGTCACAATCGACAAATCGGTGTTTAGGGCTCCATACATAGATACTGTAAACAACAAACACACGGAGCCGAAAGCTGTTTGAGCAGCTCCACGGGCTATATGAATGTAAACACTTGGTTCACGTCACCATCAACAAATCGGTGTTTAGGGCTCTATACAGGGATACTGTAAACAACAAACACACGGAGCCGATAACAGATCGAGCAACTCCACGGGCTATATGAATGTAAACACTTGGTTCACGTCACAATCAACAAATCGGTGTTTAGGGCTCTATACAGAGATATTGTAAACAACAAACACACGGAGCCGAAAGCTGTTTGAGCAGCTCCACGGGCTATATGAATGTAAACACTTGTTTCACGTCACCATCAACAAATCGGTGTTTAGGGCTCCATACAGAGATACTGTACACACGGAGCCGATAGCTGTTTGAGCAGCTCCACGGGCTATATGAATGTAAACAGTTGGTTCACGTCACAATCAACAAATTGGTGTTTAGGGCTCCATACAGAGATATTGTAAACAACACACACGGAGCCGAAAGCTGTTTGAGCAGCTCCACGGGCTATATGAATGTAAACACTTGGTTCACGTCACCATCAACAAATCGGTGTTTAGGGCTCTATACAGGGATACTGTAAACAACATACACACGGAGCCGATAACTGATCGAGCAACTCCACGGGCTATATGAATGTAAACACTTGGTTCACGTCACAATCAACAAATCGGTGTTTAGGGCTCCATACAGAGATATTGTAAACAACAAACACACGGAGCCGAAAGCTGTTTGAGCAGCTCCACGGGCTATATGAATATAAACACCTTGTTCACGTCACCATCAACAAATCGGTGTTTAGGGCTCTTTACAGGGATATTGTAAACAACAAACACACAGAGCCGATAGCTGTATGAGCAGCTCTACGGGCTATATGAATGTAAACACTTGGTTCACGTCACCATCAACAAATCGGTGTTTAGGGCTCTTTACAGGGAAATTGTAAACAACAAACACACAGAGCCGATAGCTGTTTGAGCAGCTCTACGGGCTATATATGTAAACATCTGGTTCACGTGAATTACCCAAGAAAGTGAATATTTTTTTCTTCAAGCGGATTTTTGGTCACAGAATAGTGAGTTGGGAAAAGTACTAGTAGTCGGAATTTATCGGTTCGCTCCCTTCACGTGGTGACCCAACCTCTGCTGAGAGAATACTGATACTTGTTTGCCATTGTAAAGAATGCAGAAACTTCGCACCTTTATGCTAATTCTGTTTTGGTTTACTTCAGGCTCAGCCCTGTAACAAGTTTGTAGACATCTTTGGCAAATTATCCTTCTTTGCTGGCTTATTCCTTCCCCAGCTTATGTTACTTTTTTAATGCCACCGGAGAAATCTGCTCGGAGATTAACATTTTGGTTCAATACGAAAAAAAACAACACATATGGCTTCATAAAGATATATTTTGACCTGTTATGAGGAGATCTCTAAAGAAGGGGTGCCTGCTTTTATAAGAATATAACGGCTTTCGTAAAATGTACGAATTTATAGTTATTTTATACGATTCATTACCAAAAAACACACGGATTTGAATTCAAATGAGCTTTGCGAAATGCACACTAAATTTGCGACTAGTAGAGCTCTTATGAATTCCGTAAAAACAAGGACGTTCTATCAGACATTGGTAAAAACAACCCATTAATTGAATGAAGCGGTTTGTTGGCTCTCGCCAGGAAAGCCCGAAGTTCGCACCTCCGTGCTAATCCGAAATCGCCCTTACCACAGCAGGACACTGACGCCGGAAGCAGCTGGCTTATCGTCGTATAACTTTCCAAGCAGATGTTGGTCGAGTAAAATTTCCCCGCTGGTCCTACCGGCATATGAGATGTTCACAATGTTGAAGACTCTACTAACCTGTACATGCTAGATTGGAGAGTGGGTCATGTAGTCTGGTAGAGCAAAAATGATATAAGGTCCTTGGGAAGAGTACTATAATGTCAAAGAACAGTTTTCGCAAACTATCTTTGACTACTAGTATTGAATCAATATTAATCTCAAAGGTTTTAATATTGAACACAAGTTTGTAAGCTCTTCACAATTCAGGCAAAGGACACCTTTTGTGATCACTACACTCCTTCGTCTGAGTTTGGTACTTATTAAGTCTATTAACCTTAGGCCTGATCTGATTGGCGATCAAAGAAACACACATATCTGACTTAATTCATATGAGTTTTACGGAATCCATACGAACCTTTAGAGCTCGTATGAATTCCGCAAATATGTCCTGAATACACCCCTGTAACGACAGACATGGTACATCATGTATGCTTCACCTTCAAGAAATCATATTTCTCAAACCACCCCCTTCCCACCACACTCACAAACACGACTGTAACAATGATTTTTCTCTTTCATGGCAAATCAAAATAACCCTTTCATTAAATGAAGCAATCGGTGAATTGTTTTTCGCTTTCGCAAGGAAAGCTGGAAGTTCGCACCCCGTGCTAATCCGACGGACATCGGCTTTACCACGCCGAAAACAGCTTCCTGACTAGAGAGGCCTATAACTTTCCAAGCAGAGGTTGGTGCAGAAAAGTGTGATCCATTACTCCAATGTCACTTTCTCCATTGGTCCTACCGGCACATGTGAAGGTCAAGATGTTCTCTACAAACCTGTACATGCTGGCTTGGTCATATAGTCAGTTTAAGTGATAAAGTCAAAGTACAAGCCTTAGGTTTTAATATCCAACACTAATGGTGGGTACAAGCAAGGAGGTGAGAAAACTTTCTTAGTACGAGGTTTGCAACATTGGTGGGTACTGTTATAAACCATCATTACTACATACCAATTATCAAGTACAATTATATAATCTATATCATTATTCTATTGGAGAACTTTGCACGCTAATATGACGTTTCTCCCATTCAAGCACGTATCCCGCTCCACTTAGAATGTACCCGCAGTCGCCTTCGGTGCACTGTCTTCGAACGGGACTGTATTTTATGGGGGGGGGGGGGATCTTGGTTCGCGATTTTAAACACTACATAAGTTCTCTTAGACATTACATAAGTTCGAGTAAGGACGTTCGAGGAAGGGGGTTTGCCGAGGAAGGGTGTTCGCTTAGGAAGGGAGTTTGCCGAGGAAGGGAGTTTCGCCTTACACAGCAAACTGGCACAAGACAACCTAGCGAACGTTGAAAATCGTAACCCCCTTCCCCCCACCCCAATAATAACCAGACCTGTTCGAAGACTGCAACTGAGGATATACTAGTACCCGCAGGGGGTTTATACATATATCATTATCTGTATTTTTTTATGTTACGACATAACCTTTGCTTTATCAATTTTTCTAGAGTGACTGATAACAAAGGCATAAAGCACTGTACATGTACAACTGATGAAAAATACATTAGATACCTACAGCACCCACTGATCTCTATCCATATAAACATTGCACACGGTAGGCCAAGTTTAGATTTACAGCTCGATGGTTCTAAAGAAAAATGTTATGTTACTGCCAGTTACTGACCAACCTATCTTTGATGTTCATGATCCTAAGAATCAACACTTGTACATGTATGGAAAGGTTATTTGCAACAAATTACTTCATACAGAGGTTTCGAGAAGCTCGTTGTTCTGTCAAGCAGAGGTTGGTGGGAAAATCGCGACCTTTTCCTTTCATAATTTTTTTCGACCTTCAAAAAAAATATGAATCAAAGGAAATGGTCACGATTTTCCCCACGGACCTCTGTTTGGGGACTACGTCATAGGCCAGAAAGCCAGCTGCTTCTGGCGTCAGTGTTCTGGTGTGGCAAGGGCGCGCTTTGAGACGATTTCGGATTAGCACGGAGGTGCGAACTTTCAGCTTTCCTTGCGAGAGCCGACATATAAACAATGCACCGCTTGCTTCATTCAATAAGCGGGTTGTTTTTTGTTCTTTCAACCTTTGTATCAAACCAAGGATTTTTTAAGCTCCTTGATCAAACCATACAAAAAATTAACAATTATTACTAGTGTTTGTGTGCATTGCGCGCGCGCGCGTGTGTCGGGGAGGGGGGGGGGGGGCGTTCTGTTGCCCACTTTGCAAAAACAACAAGTGGTTGCATAAAAGAAATATTTAGACCTGTTGCAAACCTCGTTCCAAGGAAGTTTTAACTCATTGCCCGTATCCGACAAGGATGGGTGGATTTGTTTTGGGTGACATGAACCAAGTGTTACATTCATATAGCCCATGAAGCTGCTCGATCAGCTATCGGCTCCGTGTGTTTGTTGTTTACAGTATCTCTGTATGGAGCCCTAAACACCGATTTGTTGATGGTGACGTGAACCAAGTGTTAACATTCATATAGCCCGTGGAGCTGCTCAAACAGCTTTCGGCTCCGTGTGTTTGTTGTTTACAATATCTCTGTATGGAGCCCTAAACACCGATTTGTTGATGGTGACGTGAACCAAGTGTTTACATTTATATAGCCCGTGGAGCTGCTCAAACAGCTTTCGGCTCCGTATGTTTGTTGTTTACAGTATCTCTGTAAAGCCCGTGGAGCGCTGCTTGGACAGACCTCTGACCGATTTGTTTTGGGTGACGTGAACGAAATGTTTACATTCAAAGCCCGTAGAGGACTGCTTGGACAGACCTCTAACCGATTTGTTTTGGGTGACGTGAAACAAATGTTTACATTCAAAGCCCGTAGAGGGCTGCTTGGACAGACCTCTGACCGATTTGTTTTGGGTGACGTGAACCAAATGTTTACATTCATAGCAAATGGAGCTGCTCAAACAGCTATCGGATCTGTGTGTTTGTTGTTTACAATATCCCTGTAAAGAGCCCTAAACACCGATTTGTTGATGGTGACGTGAACCAAGTGTTTACATTCATATAGCCCGTGGAGCTGCTCAAACAGCTTTCGGCTCCGTGTGTTTGTTGTTTACAGTATCCCTGTATAGAGCCCTAAACACCGATTTGTTGATGGTGACGTGAACCAAGTGTTTACATTCATATAGCCCGTGGAGCTGCTCAAACAGCTTTCGGCTCCGTGTGTTTGTTGTTTACAATATCTCTGTATGGAGCCCTAAACACCGATTTGTTGATGGTGACGTGAACCAAGTGTTTACATTCATATAGCCCGTGGAGCTGCTCAAACAGCTTTCGGCTCTGTGTGTTTGTTGTTTACAGTATCTCTGTATGGAGCCCTAAACACCGATTTGTTGATGGTGACGTGACCCAAGTGTTTACATTCATATAGCCCGTGGAGTTGCTCGATCAGTTATCGGCTCCGTGTGTTTGTTGTTTACAGTATCTCTGTATGGAGCCCTAAACACCGATTTGTTGATGGTGACGTGAACCAATTGTTTACATTTATATAGCCCGTGGAGCTGCTCAAACAGCTTTCGGCCTAGTGTGTTTGTTGTTTACAGTATCTCTGTATGGAGCCCTAAACACCGATTTGTTGATGGTGACGTGAAACAAGTGTTTACATTCATATAGCCCGTGGAGTTGCTCGATCAGTTATCGGCTCAGTGTGTTTGTTGTTTACAGTATCCCTGTATAGAGCCCTAAACACCGATTTGTTGATGGTGACGTGAACCAAGTGTTTACATTCATATAGCCCGTGGAGTTGCTCGATCAGTTATTGGCTCCGTGTGTTTGTTGTTTACAGTATCTCTGTATGCAGCCCTAAACACCGATTTGTTGATGGTGACGTGAACCAAGTGTTTACATTTATATAGCCCGTGGAGCTGCACAAACAGCTTTCGGCTCCGTGTGTTTGTTGTTTACAGTATCTCTGTATGGAGCCCTAAACACCGATTTGTTGATGGTGACGTGAAACAAGTGTTTACATTCATATAGCCAGTGGAGCTGCTCAAACAGCTATCGCCTCCGTGTGTTTGTTGTTTACAGTATCTCTGAATGGAGCCCTATCTCTGAATGGAGCCCTAACGACCGATTTGTTTTGGGTTTCGTTAACCAAGTGTTTACAGTCTTAACCCGTAGAGCGCTACTCAAACAGCCCTCTGTTACTGTATAGAGCGCTAAGACCAATTTGTTTTGGGTGACGTGAATCAAAAAACATTCATAGCCCGTGTACCATGTTTTGCGTACAGCTGCTAGTTCAGTCCGAGAGAACCTCCTCCATGTCGTACTAAAAATTCCATGAAGGTGACGAGAACCAAGTGTTTGTATTCATAGCGCATAGAGCTCGCACGGTGGAACTGGAGGGCTGAACGAGCAACCTCCATGGAGGTCAGCTCTGTAGAGCTCCTCCATGGAGGTTGCTCGTGCAGCCCCTATTGTTTTAACTTCCCTTTGTTGTTGAACCGTTGACAGGTAGCACGTACCTAGAGGGTGACGAGACTCTGGGAGTGTACACCGTGTGGGACCAGATCCTCCTACTGAACGCCGGAAACACCGACCCCATCACTGGCTAAGGTAACACCGACCCCATCACTGGCTAAGGTAACACCGACCCCATCACTGGCTAAGGTAGCACCGACCCCATCACTGGCTAAGGTAGCACCGACCCCATCACTGGCTAAGGTAGCACCGACCCCATCACTGGCTAAGGTAACACCGACCCCATCACTGGCTAAGGTAGCTGTTTAAAAATGCAGAAATGTTCGCAGTGGTTTTATGTTCGCTGTTTTTGCCTTGCAAATTTACCGCGAGTACGAGACTACAGTGCACGGTGCTACCGCAAACTTAAAACCACAACGAATAGTACTTTATGTCCGATAGTGGAAAAAA
Organism: Branchiostoma floridae; assembly: GCF_000003815.2. NCBI lineage: Eukaryota > Metazoa > Chordata > Leptocardii > Amphioxiformes > Branchiostomatidae > Branchiostoma > Branchiostoma floridae. Next base: position 2,753,612 of record NC_049990.1, read on the forward strand.
AAGACCGTGAACTGCCGGCATCGTCACACTTTTCTAAATTGGGAACCTGGTAGCCTTATATAGGTAGCGTGTATGCATGCGAATCAAGATGCTTGATTTCTAATCCGCGTGGGAACGTGTATTATGTAATACCCATTCAACATTTGATTTCTCTTTTCTCCATCATACGAGAGGCTCGAGGTTAAGGTTTTGTAAGAAATGAGAGTTGATTTCGGGTATGTATTTTTGGTAAGCTCTGAGTTTCTTAACATCTTCTGCCCATTTTCCTACAGCCAAACAGTGTGGGGACTCCACTGCAGATGCCATCAGTGCCATGCCGTCAAAGGAAACATGACTGCGGAAATAACATACAATCTGCACTAACCGATCGCGAATAAAGATCTTCAATAATGCAATCTCTATGCCTGCGTTTCTTTGTTCGGTATTGTATAAGATCTAAGATATATATACAAGTAAGATATATACAAATAGGAAAACTTGTCCTTCACCTGTTAGCTAAAGCTAAGGGCACAACCCCCGTACGTGCAAGTTGTCCGTACATTTTTTGGGAGGCCACGTCCGCCACGTATTTCTGAAAACGTTCAGGCTGTACTGGGACGTATGGGGTGTTGGTAGGGTGGGGGTTGGCGAATCTGCAGCCCGATGGCACACAAAGTTTTGCCTGCACGTAAAGTTCTACGGCGTGTCTGCGTGTTCCAAAATCTGTTGGATTCCCCAAGAGTTCGTACGGAGGCGGTACTTCAGTTCAGAAAAAATAACATTTTTCTTCGACAGCTCCCTTCGACGGCCAGTTACTTCTAAGAAAACTGTGCAAATTGTCCAGTTCTCACCTAATAATCAAAAATAATTTTACGCAATATCCCAATATCGCCAAACTCAGCAAAGAAACGTATCCCCATATTTCCTTGCTTTGTTACGAAGCCTGAGTAGTATACGTATTTGTGACAGTTACACAACCTCCACGTGAATTCTAACAGATGTGGCCAAAGGTTATCACCCAGGTCTACTCGGTAAAACTATTTTGTCACATCTGCATTGAGTACATAATGACAAACTGATGACCCCTAAATGGTATACACAGCAAAATATATTTAAGAATGTTTCGACGTTAGAAATTCTTCCAACGATTGTAAAGGCCCATTCTAATCCATAACACTCTCTCTTGTATTTGGTAAACTACCCTGTAGTTATGTACCAGGAGATGTCATACTCTGTACGTTGTGCAATTGTTATTATAAGAAGTTATCATGATAAAGTCTTTATCAGGCCTTTGGCTGCGCCGTTTCAAAGACTACGAAGATGAACAGCTCATCATCATCCCATATTACATACTCTTGTATACTACGTACTAGATTAGCCATATGGAACTGTAGTTATGTACCAGTAGATGGCATACTTTGTACCTTTCACAGTTGTTATTATAATAAAGATATTATCTAACCTGAGGTTGGCGCCACTTCAAGGCCTGCGAAGATAAACACAATGTCTTTGTCAAAAGCCCAGTCCCATTTGTCTGGCGGCAGAGACTGATAACCTTACAATGCGGTCCATACATACGACGCCAGGTACCCATTTTTACACCTGTGTGAAGTGAGGAATGTCGTGTGAAGTGTCTTTCACAAGGGCGCGCACAACGTCGGGGGCACGGCGGGTATCGAACTCGGGACCTATAGATTCCGAGCTTAACGCTCTATCAGTTACGCCAAACACGACGTAGTCTGTACCAGACCCCCGCATGACCGAATAGTAATAGGAGAATTTGGCCAATTGCAAGTTAGGAATAAAAGTCTAGTAGGAGAGTTAATTGGCCTATGAGTTAACTGAGTGCAAAGGCTTGACTGAAAACCCAGTAACTTATTTTTCCCTATTTGGCCAAATCATTTTTTTCTCCAGCTGACACGTCTGCCTGAAAACTACACGCGACGCCACGGTCTGGGGCTGGCGCCGCTTCAAGGCGAACAGGCGAACTCATGACCTATTAATTCCGAGTCTAACGCTCTACCAGTTACGCCATACGCGACGTCATAGTGCTGCTTCAAGGCCTACTGGGATAAACACCGCGTCCTTCGGTGTAGGAGGGCGCGCCCCGGGACCAAATATTTATCCGGAGGTGGCCTTTCTCTCCTGACCGTCACCTCGTTCTATTTACTGAGTTATTTTGGTGGGGATGATGCTTGCATAATGTAAATGGATTATATTTAGACACTCATAGTGACAAAATAAACATTCGAAGGTTGGAACATACCCACCGTCCCACATATCAGGTATTGTAACGTTACTGCGCTTACGGTCATTCCCAAAGACTATTATCTAACTTATCTAATTAGCGCAAAGCACCGATCCTCACGAACAGCTTTACACTTCTCACCGATCAGCGACTTCCTGAGTTATTTTAGTGGGGGTGTTGTCTGAATAACATTAATGGGTTTAGAATTAGCCGTATATGTTGACATAAATGTCAAATGTCAATAAACTGCTTACCGTCTTACGCATCTGATACTGCAACATTAGGGTTTGAGCAAAATTCACAAATTTACAAGCTTAAGCAACGAGAGCTGATGGAATAAGCGTTGTGGGGCCAATCGTGTACAGAATATAATACCATCCTATCTTTGAATGAGATATTCTGACAGGATGTTTTTAACGTAATATGAATGAGATCCAGTGGCCTTCGGCGCTTCACGTGATAATGATGAGGTCAGCATAAGAAATTATATTCAGACGTTCATATTGATGGTTATCAATTCGTCGGCTGAACCCGTAAATAAGGCCTTTTAAGATCAGTCCAAAAACTAAAGCACCAAGAGAATATTTTTCCATCATGATTTAACTGAAAAACATGAGGGCAAAGTTCAGTGGAACCAACCTCGTCAAAAATGTATTATATTGAGACGTTCATTTGGACAAAACATAGCCTATCATCCAAAACTACATATAGCTACAATAAAAGAATGATAACAAGTTAACAAGTTAAGGCCCCCTCTCACTTGAGGTGCGGCACGCTTGCGGCATTGCTGCGTTCGAAAACGCAGATGTACCCCCACGGAACCTAGAGGTGCCGCAAGCAAACCTAGAGGTGCCACAAGCAAACCTAGAAGTGCCGCTTGCAAGCGCGACGTTTTTTAAAAAGTTTAAAAATAACGCAAGTGGCAAGATGCCGCAACAGTGCCGCAACAGTGCCCCAACGGTGCCCCAACAGTGCCCCAACAATGGCAATACCACCACAGTGCCGCCACCACGCCCCAAACAGTATCAAGAATATATTTTGCCTATTTTACACCAAGAATCAAAAGTAAACATCCTTTTATCACCGAAAAGCTATTTTAGATACATTTCTAATAATTTTACAGCGGTTTTCAATCCAGTTACAGCATTGAGAATTCCACGAAACTTACCTTGTATCCGTATTCAGAGTAAACTTAAAAAAACATCTTTTGATTCATTTAATGGAAAGTAGGTCAGTATTTTATACTTGAAAACAAAAAAAAATAAGTAACTGGTTTATCGATTAACCTACGGATGTAGAGAAAAAGATTATCGTACAACGTTCAAAAAGAAATTATTTATGTGATATGATAACGTTTGCTTTTGAGTTTGCGTTATAACGTTACAAGCAGAGCAATCATTGCTGGTAGGCTGCCGCCGATAAAATACAAAATTGCAGTTATTCAAACCCATGGGCCATTTTTTTCTTACTTTTTACAAATATGATAGACTTAGACATCATCAATAGGCTGGCAAGCCATCCGCCGACAATGAAAATACCCCGCGTCTTACAAAAAAGTATGAAATATCAAATATTTTCATTTTAAAAATTTGCAAAATTGGTGAATAAACATCAAGGAGCGTGATAAACATATAAACATACATCATTACACATAACGTTACATGGTGCAAAACGTACACATGGAGTCAAATCTGGTATATGGTTCGTGTCTGTTCATTCGGGTCATTTCCTTTACTGTAAAAGTCTTTCAAGGTTATCTATAGCATATGCATCATATAATTCATTATCACAAGGGAAATCTTTTCATTATAAATCTCATCTTTGGGCATTCTCGTCATTTTACAGTGATTTTCTTTATAAATTGACAACGCTGCAATTGTCAATAACATGTTCATATAATCTAGAAACGCAAATGTGCCGCACGTCAGTGTGAGTGCAAGGCAAAATCGGCGAAATTAACACAACAGTGCCGCAGTGAACGAACGCAGCAATGCCGCAAGCGTGCCCCACGTCTAGTGAGAGGGGACCTTTAGGAATAAAATGGCTAGTGAATCACTGATAAATGCATCGTTAAAAAATGTTCGCCTTCTTACGCATCTAGTAATATTAGCCTGGCTATGATAGCATTCACAAAACAACTCGCTAGGTGGCCCAAACCTATACCACTTTATCTCGGCATTAAGATCTATCTACCACTTAAAAATCATAGCCGCAGCATGTTCAGAACTCGAAATATCAAACCCGCGCCGGAAGTTCCGCTGCAGTACCTTAACAGGCCACTAAGGGGCCTAAAATCTAATCGTTTCCAGGTCTTATCAAGACCTACATTACATACCGAATATCAATACAATCCATCCAGGCGTTCTCAAGTTAAGCTGGTCTTCTAAAAACATTCATTCATACATACATACATACATACACACGCTACCCAAAACATAACCTTCTCGGCGAAGGTAACTAAAAGAACGGGAGGAAAATCTGTATCTGTATCTGTATCTATATAGCCGGTATAACCGCCATTCGGCGTAACACACCAGCTTCGCAGGCACGGGGTGCGGCAGCAGCTGGTTATATTACACTGAACGATCCGTCACACCTAACTTTTCATATCTATCTGCAAGCGTTCTTTAAAACTATCCAGAGAAGATGCCCCTATTGTGCTTGGTGATAACAAATTCCAATCTACGATAGTTCTGGGAAGATACGAATTTTTGAACACATCAATCCTAGCTTGGAAACTCTTGTACTTGAAGTGATGGCTGTTTCTTGTTCTTTTTTGAGCTGGTATTAGATACTTATCAGTCGGTACGTCCACCAGCTTATTGGTCATTTTGCACATCATGCAAAGTCTGGACATTTTCCTTCTGTCAATTTGTCAATATTTGGGGGAAATGAGTGTAGTGCACAGTGGCACCTGTCCCCTCCTATTTGTACAGCCTAAAAGTCCTCAACAATCCTTGACTTTCTGGGACATTTGGATGGGATATTGCTTACATAACATTAATGGAATTATATTTAGACATTCATATTGACATAATCTAAAGATATCAACTTGTCGGATGAAACCTGTTAAAATTCTCACGCATTTCGTATATTAGGACTTAGACTCGTCGGATCTTGGATTATTCACATCCAACAGTTCAACGACGTCAATACTGGTAAGTCTACTTCCCTTGGAGTACAGTTACATGTACATTTCGTTGCGATGTGTTTTTGTTGTAACATTGTCGGTGAGGTATTGAAAACGTAGCGAAACCCTTTCTTTCTGTCAAAAGACATTTTTTTTAAATATGTACTGTTGCGCCTAGAATTTTACCAGTTTGCTGTTGTGAATCTACCCCAAGACACGTGCAATCTCCTTTTTTTTCGTATCGTCATATCAAGCGTTGACGTCCTGGCTGCGTCCGACCTACGTCGATAAAAAAAATCATTTTGTGTGTTTGTGTTTTGCTTTCTCTTTAGTCCCACGTTTTGCATGGTATTCTCATAACCAAGACAAGGGACATTCATGCATGTTTCCTTCAGAGTACAGTTGTGTTGCAACACAAAACACTGTCTTGGATCTTTGTCGGTGGTTGTTTCTGTCACAGCCTGCTTACCGCATCAAAATCGTACGACGATCGCACGACCTATGTGACCGTTTAAACTGTCGTTAAACCACTGTTGAATGCCTACTGTTTCACTACTGCTCCACGGCTCACCTGACCATGACCCTGTCATCAATAGACAGCTTTCAGAAGCACTGTGTGTGTACATGATATCTACCAAAAGATTCTCTACCAGCCGTGCCACTGTCTAGTAAATTTTAGCTAGTCAGGCATAAGTGTTAGCTTTACCTGCTTTTATTGCAACAACTATTTTATTCTATTACTGTATATACATGTTCATCTTGTATTGTATATTTATATGTCTGTGGCCACGATACCAGCCATGCTGCCTAGTGCTCACAGTGTATTGTCTTGTTACAACCTGAATAAAGTAAACTGTCGTGTTAATTTAGCGACGCCACTCTCGCAGGCATTTTAGTCAGGCCAGTACAGTATTTCTCAGTTAAGTCAAAGTAGGGCTTAATTTTTTTGAAGCAGCACATGGCAAAACTACGGCTTTCTCTATTTGGGTGTATCTTTAACTTGTCATTTATATACTTTTTTATGTTATGAAGACGACTTATTAAGCTTTTTTTTTTACCTTCTTCTCATGTATACCAATTTCGTTAAGCAATATGACGACAAAAGTGTATCAGAGCCTGTTGTTATTAGATACCCTTTAAAGAAATTCAGAACGGCAAGAGTTAGCAACGATATTTGGTTTTTAGACGTCATTTTACGCCGTTTTTGCAGTTTCCCACAACGAACCATGACTCCCTTCCTCCTGCTCTTCGTTGCCCTGGCAACGGCCTCTCCCGTGAGGAATCACCACGAGCTGGACGCGAACGGCGATGGGCAGATCAGTCGCCAGGAGGCGCTGCAAGCCTTCCATCTGGACCAGGTCCTTCATGCCCTGGACTCTGACCGTACGTTTTACCTTGACTTTAATTACTTACTTATACCCCTTTTCCACATAGTAAACTCCCTTTTCCTTTAATATTCTTCGAATGCCGATTTAGACTTAGTTTGCTTGATCTTTTGTCAGAAAAGCAAATGGTGAAGCGTGTCTTTCCTAAGGAAAGAACCATGACGTCTGCTGGGTTTCGAACCCAAAACCTTTAGACTCTAATTATAAAGGTGCACTCTCATTGCACTTGCGTCACTGCGGGGTTCGAAAGATACTCAACGAATTTCAGAGATAAAGAGCGAATTTTCTTTCTTTTTGTGTATTTTGTCGCCTTTTAAGTCATACTAAAAAACGACTAATTTATATCTAAATTATAAAGAAATCGGAAAAAATAAAACAGTGACGCAGTGAACGAACCCCGCAGTGACGCGAGCTTGACGCAAGTGCAGTGAGAGTGCACCTATAACAACCTTTGACAAGAAGCCTTGCCACTCCTTTTCTAGATGACCGGGCGTTCACCGAGCAAGAGGCCCTGCAGTTCCTAGACCATCACTTCTTCGCCCAGCTGGACACCGACCACGACCACACGCTCACCTTCGATGAGATTCGCGGCGGGTTGACCCTTGGGAGTCTGTTCGACTTCTACGATCACAACCGTAGGTCCAAACATTAGTATGTTAGTGGCCTCTACCAGGTTCCCCATGTCGCTGAAAAAATACCCCCACGCCAGAGGAGTTGGTCGCAAACTGTACCCCTCGACCAACAAGCTCCTCTGGTGTGTTTTCTGTCAATTTGGGAAATTTCTACTATTTTTCCAGCGACCTGGGGAGCCTGGTAGAGGCTAGTACGGTACTTCATTTGAAATGTTAGTTGATGTAGTCTTTGGACAGGGTCAAAGAGATAAACATTCAACAGGTCTATCTAGTGACAGGAATAAAGGAGGCCATCTGTATCAGGACACACCGACCATGCATTACTCCATAGAGAAGACAGGTGGCAGCAGCTTTCCGTACAACACAATTCTGCCTGCTGAATTCAATTGTCGGGACATGAATTATGTTTTGAACTTGCTCCTAAGTGTTGCAGAACTGGTGCAAAGCGATAAATGACTTAACACAAGCTTGATTAGGGTTTAAAATGTTCAAAAACTGATAGTTTTTCTATTCCACCTTTAATTAAGCGGCGTCTGGAGACCGCGAGCGGAATGGGGACTGGCTTGTGTCCTTTCTGTCCTTCCGGCGAGAGGAGGAACGCTTCCTCGGTTTCTTCCCGAAGATTTCATCCAGGGTTTTATCGACCCTGTCAGCAAGGTCGTCGTCTTCCCGCAAGTCCCTCGCGGTGGGGGCCCGTTCCTCTTCGCTGGCCTCCGACCAGAGTCCTTTGGCTAGCTCCTTGGCCTTGCTGTCTCTCTTCAGCTTTTTTAGGGACCGGCGGACCCTCTCCTCAAGGCTGTCCGAGTTGTTGTCTGAGCCCGGGGAGAGACCCGCCGTACACTTGCCACGACCATGCGGCCCTCGATGACCCCTGACTGGCATCGTGCAGACTGAACAAACTTTGGGCTATGCCATCGCGGAAAGGGGGAAATCCCTGACCAAAGCTCGAAAACCGGGGAGCGAGTCTCCGTGCGCCTCGCTTCCCGCGGACGAAACACAGAATGAGAGCCCCGGTGTGGTGGGCGGGAGTGTGAATAGGCAAGGACGGACACGCGGTGACCACGTGTGAGGTCAGACAACGACCGGGGACTGGGTTGTCGTAAATTAATAAAAATGACATCACTGACATTTTTCCACAATTAAAAAATATACATTTTTTTTATTTTCACTTAGTTCTTCTGTGCCACCTTGTCCTTTTAAGATCCTTGCTTATTTTTGACATTTCTATTTTCTCCCGAAAATAATTTCATCAGGTTGGTTGATCACAGGATATAGGAGTTTTCTTTTACACAATCAGTTAATATCACCTCAGCTGATAGCGTTTCGATGCCTGTCAGTCATCTTCCTCAGAGCTTCTTACTGGAGTTCTGCTTCTCGCCGCTAAATGTATCCGCGACGAGGGGGGGGGGGTACAACCTCAGCCGTTTGGGATTGTGTTCTTGCCGCAAAAGCGCCCCCTACATCGGCTACATATAGCGGCGAGAAGCAGGACTCCAGTTAGAAGCTCTGAGGAAGATGCCCGACAGGCATCGAAACGTCAGATCAGGTGAGATTAACTGGCTGTGTAAAAGAAAACTCTTATATCCTTCCTATATTGTATCGTCAGATGACGGTTTCCTGACGGGTTCCGAGGACGACAAGTGGTTCACCATGTGGAACGCCGTACACGGCCACGGCGGCGGCAACTTCCGGAACCACCACGAGCTGGACGCGAACGGAGACGGACTAGTCGAACTGTCGGAAGTGACCAACTCCATCAATATTGACACGGCCATTGTTGCACTGGACTCTGACGGTACCATCTAAGACCTTTTGGGGTTTGACCAATGAGCGTATACGACTGAAAAATCAAGGAGGTGTTATCTGATGAAATCTGCTGACGTTAGTTCACCTTTATCCGCGGGGTAACATATATCCGTTGTGCTGCTAAACAGGGTATCCAGGGATATGAAGTCGATGGACGGTAGTTTCAAATTGTGCTATTTTCAAAATATTGCAGTTTGAAACCATCATCTGTTGACTTGCTTTCCCTAAATACATTTTATTTTTTAATTTTTTATTGGTATACATATAAGACAAGACACAGTGGTAAATGAACTCTAGGAAAGCTAATATTAACATTACCACTAGGACATTTGAAACTAGAATAAACAAAGGACAAAACAATGTGAGATCAAATAAAACAGTAGTACAGCAATGGGATGACGGATCCAACAAATAAATGTATATACATGCAAGATTTAAGGAAAATGTTCAATCAGCTTGAAAACGGTTGGTCTGGAGTATGTATGTCTGTGTAAGCTGCATAATGTGGTTATTTGTTTCTGTTGGTAAAGTGTGTGAACCCCTGAGTAAAAGTTGGGTTAAGACTGGGTCAGACGTAGTTTTCAAATCAAGGGTTAAAAGGTCTTGAAGGTTGCAGAGAAGGGTTTTTCTAAGTTGGTTGTAGTTAGGGCAGTACAATAAATAGTGGACAACGCTTTCACATCGGGAGCCACAGCTACAAGAAGGACTATCGACTAAATTACGTGTGAATAAGCTAAAGTTCAAACTACAGGTCCCGATGCGGAGGCGTGTGAGTAAAACGCAGGCGTACCTGGGGCCCTGACTAAATACATTGTTCTTAAAAAAGAACGGATAAAGGTGAACTAACGTTATATGCTACAATTACTGCTACATGGAAATGTTGATTACTGTCATTTTACTGATATTGTTGGTCTTTGTGTGCATCGACTATTGTTAAGTATGTTCTGTTGTATATATTAAGATTTTTTTAAAGACTAAAACTAACTTACTTAATTCAGCCAGTTTTACAGCAAGGTATAACAGGCTGCAACATTGTTGTAGTATGTCCATGTATGTATGTATATTGTATATATGTATGAGTAAATCTCCTCAAAGAAATGGACACTGATTTTGTTTATGACCCATTTTATGTTATCCACTGGTGTATTAAATTTGACTGAATCAATTAAACACGTTTTGTTTTGTTTTACATGAATGGTGGGCCCCCTTGGAAAACGACTTTCAAACGTTGTAGTGGCTACCCAACCTTTTTTTATAGATAAACTTTATCTATTCATCAATGATGAATTTTAAAAAAAAGTTTTATTTTTGTTTGATTGCTCTTGTGTAAGCAAACCAACATCTAAGGGTAGTATTTTTGTCCCAATTTATTTCCCACAAGATGAACCTAAAAACAGATTTGTCCATGCCAGTTTTTCTGGGCTACTACAACGTTTCCTGAGCATTGACCAAATGTAAATTAAATGAACCGACAGACAGCAAGAGAGCAGCGAGCTAGACGAGCTTAAAAGGCATTTTTTCGGCAGGAATATAAGGCCAATGTGATCTCGATCATTGTTTGATTTCTAGGGATCAAATGATAGTTGTAGATCACCGAAGCCCCTCCCAGCAACAGAATAGAGTATCGGTATAAAAAGCCGTCGTTTGACGCTGAAACTGCAGATTTCGAAATTCTTGCGACCTTCTAGTGATCAACGAATTCAGTAGTATCTTTGAAATTCTGCTATAGATACGAAACTACAACTTATAGATTCTAATTATTCAACAACACTAACCACATGACTACCTCTTTCCCCATACCGGCTATATGGATATAGATATAGATATTGATACAGAACCAGATACAGAACACTGACCACGTGGTTACCTTGTATCCCATGTGTAGGTGACGGGATGTTTACCGAGGCCCAGGCCCTGCAGTTTATGAGCCATAACATCTTCGCCCATGTCGACACCAACCATGACCACTCCCTCAGTTTCGACGAGATCCGCGCCGGACTGACCCTCGGGAACCTGTTCAACTTCTATGACAGAGATGGTACACTTTACAATAACCGTGTTGGGGTTTCATAGTAGAAGAAACACAATTTTTCATAGATATACACTTCCTAGATAGTTTGTTGTAGTACAATGCTAAACTTTCTTCCAACACAAAAGTACACGCGAATCAAATTTCGTTGAAGACCACTGTCGCCTTCTTCAGGATCAATACTGATCACCAATCACTTCATAACGTAAACTCGCGAGAGCTGCAGAAACGCGATCTTATTGACACATTGATCTTGCTGATACGTGTCTTCAGCATTCGGGCAAACGTGCCAGGAAGTTTTTTTTTTCACGTTAATCTCCAAGCCGATCCTACGGTGCCATAAGACAGTATCAAATCTGGCCATGGCAGAGGAGTATAGCCGGCCAAAGGGAGTCAAACGGACACCGGTCGCATACACACTCTTAGGCCGGCTTCATCACTCCTCTGCTAGCTTTAGATACTATCTTATGCTACCGTAGGATCTGCTTGGAGATTACATAACGTCTCTGTTCAGTGATAACTGGACTAGATTGGGTAGTCGTTTCGTAGCTATGTTATCTTTTTCTGACCATCTCATCTTGCCATCGTCAGGTGACGGTTTCCTGACGGGCACTGAGCAAGACCAGTTCCAAGCCATCTGGAACTCTGTCCACGGGCACGGAGGCGGCAACAAGAAGAGGCAGGCAGCCGCCATCGACGCCGACGGGGACGGACTGATCTCCCTGCCTGAGGTGCACGCCGTCATGACTCTGCAGAATGCACTCGCCGCCCTGGATGCGGACGGTAAGAAGTAGTAGTAGTAGTAGCAGTGGTGGTAGTAATGGTAGTAGTAGTAGTAGTAGTAGTAGTAGTAGTAGTAGTAGTAATAGTAGCGGTAGTGGTAGTAGTAGAAGTAGTAGTAGTAGTAGTTAGAGGTGCACGCCGTCATAACCATGCAGTATGCCCTCGTCGCCCTGGACACGGACGGTAAGCAGTAGTTAGTAGTAGTAGTAGTAGTAGTAGTAGTAGTAGTAGTAGTAGCACGCATATATATACATGCATACACTCACAAAAAACGCTCGTATTTTAACACACACAACAAACAAACACACACAAACTGACACACATAGTTTTAGAAGTAGAAGTAGTAGTAGCAGTAGACGAAGGGAAAGCCATGTGAACAATGCCAACACGTGTCATAATAGTTTCCAGTCGAGAACATCTTCTGTGAGACTTGAGACTTTTGTCTTATATAAGGAACATCTTTCTCTTTGTCGACCTTTTTTTATTATCCGTATCTCATATACCTTGCGCAGGCGATCACGGCTTTACGGAGCAGGAGACCACCGACTTCTTCGGGGACGCCTCCCTCTACGCGCAGTGGAACACCAACGGGGACGATCATCTCAGCTTCGGAGAGGTGCATCATGGGATCACCCTGGACGGCATGTTTGCCTGGTTCGACACCAACGGTACGTCTAGCATCTTCATTATGAACTTACTGTTTACATGACTTACAGGTTAACGTTATTGATGTATTTCCTGATTTTCTTTTCAAAACAAACAGAAACGAAGAAGGCTGCTGTGACAATGCATTTGTCTGACTCGTGATTACATGTATACATCATTTTTTTCCAGCGAAACGAATTCATTTATTTGAAAAAAAAAAACTTGTTGGTAAGAGCTTTTCTACGCTTGTTGGTAAGAGTTTTCTTCGTGCACGAATATAGCGTTTAATATCTTCGTGCAAATTATTTTTTTTTTATTTATTGGTTTGGCTGCACCGAACACACAGCCAGGGCTGCCTATGGCTATTACAAAGGGCTAGCCCTGCTGACAAACACATAAACAATACAGATTAACAGTGCAAATTATCCGGCTGGTACAATAATGCGAAGTTATCTAGCTGGACAGCACCGGTTTGGGATTTTGTGATTCCGAGCAGTAAACAACAGTTCATTGTGCAATTAACTAGCTTCTACTGTACTTAGTCCAAAATGGCATGAATGTACAATGAAGGTTCTTATTAGTTGTGATGGTATGTCTGTCCGCAGGGGACGGGTTCCTTGAGGGTCCTGAGGCGGATAAGGTTGTGTACGTGTACGACCTTATGGTGGCGGCTGGGATTCATCACGGAAACTTCCGCAACGTTCGCGTCATGGACACCAACGGAGACGGCCATCTCGCCAAGACCGAGGTCCTGAACGCCCTGACTCTGGACGAGGTCCTCGTCGCCATGGACGCAAACGGTACCAAAATTGTTTACAGCCTTGATTTTATGCTCTGAATATTATGTAAGACGTAAAAGGATGACTTAATAGATACAAAACGTCAAAAGATGCGTTCCTTATCTCTGAAATTCGTTGAGTAGTCTTTCACATCTTTGGTAGCTCATAAAAAGATGCTGACATTTGAGTTTTGTCGTCGCAGTGAGAGCGCGGTGGGGTCGCCGGAGAGATTCCATTTGAGCAGTTTTTCTGGCGTCGCGGTGCTCTCACCGCGCTCTGGTCAATTTTCTATCGCAGCGAGAGCGCGGTGAGAGCGCCGTCAAGTGGAAAGGGGAGGGGAGGGGGGGCTAGCTAGGGCAGTACGTCGGTCCCGATGTGTTCACAATCCGTACTTTTCCAGATCTATCGTAGTGTAGAATTTGCTATCACTAAGAAATTGCAGAGTTACCCCTTCCCGTCAGGGTCATGCCTCCTCATAATTTAGAGCTCGCAGACTCGTCGTTCGATCGAATCGCGCCTAATGTGAGGGGGGTATAATGCAAACGAAAGCCGACATTAAAAAAAACTAACAAAGACGTAGAAACATTTATGGTATTATGTTGAGAACTTAAAGAACCGCTGGCGCAGCGGCAGCATGTTCGGCCCGTGACCGAGAGGTTGCGGGTTCGAATCCGGCTGCCGTGTCACCGATCTTGTGCCCACGGGAAAGGCACTTTACACGACTTTCCTCACTTTACTTAGTTGAAAATGCGTACCTAGCTTCGGCTAGGGCCGTCCCTCGGATAGGACGTTAAATGGAGATCCCGTGTCTGGGGAGAGCCATACCCCATGCACGTTAAAGAACCCCCGCACGTGCGATGGTGTGGTGTGAGATGGTGCAAATCCTTCTGTCTAGAACTGGTGATTCTCCAAAAATCACCCGGACTCCAGGAAGAATAGTGACATATCAGTCACTAACGGAGATCTGTATAACAAAACAAAACAAAACAAAACCGCTGATGTTTTAACCTTCTGCTTCCAGGTGACATGCAGTTCACCGTTGACGATGCCATGCAGTTCATCGATCATCATTACTTCAACACCCTCGACAGGAACCATGACCACGTGATAACCTTCGACGAAATCCGTGCCGGCACTTCCCTGGGGGAGCTGTTTGACTTCTACGATGAAAACGGTAAAGCAACATTCCTTACTGAGTAAAGTTTATCGCAAATTCTTGCCCATGGGCTAAATGCAGGTAAAATAAGAGGTTCAAACAGTGTTCAAACAATATCACAAGTGTAACTCTAGTCTAAAGCTAGTAAAAGCTTAAACTCTAGATCCTGACTTCTACGGTGAAAACGGTAAATGACAATGATGTTTTAGGGGGGGGGGGGGAAATACGCGAGACCATCTGAAGATCTTAAAATTAGCCGACCTTCCAGCGATTGCGAAGTACGTCCGAAGATCGTATATAATGTGACAGGGGTGTATAGAAAAGCGGCCTCGTCCCTACCAAGTGCGAAGGGTGATACGCTAGGGCGCGGTCAACTGTGAAAAGTCTCAAACATAGCCAACAGGTTCTCTGAAGAGTGTAAAGGTTCAAATACCACTACGTCATTGACTGAACACATGGGAGATGGTAAACGCTTTCTAAAATGTCAGTGAATTCATCCATTTGTTCGATTTATTTTGTTTTATGCATTTCCCTTCGCGTTCAGGTGGAAGTACATGTCGCCAAGTTTTTTTTTTAACATTTCTCTTGTTTGTGTTTTCCATCATTAGGAGATGGTTTCCTGTACGGTACGGAGGCAGACCTCATGATCTACATGTACAATGAGGTGCAGAACAACGCCAATGCCTCGGCTTAGATAAAACCAACAGCAGCAATTCTAGCGTAAGTATGACACTTGTCTTAGCCTCCACCATAGTAGAATTCGGCAGAATAATCGGAAAATTGCCCAGTGGAGTCAATCCACGATGAATTAATGTTTCTCCTGCGCCACCGGCCAATCCTCTGGCAGCAAATCCTTCTCCCTATAACTAGGCTGAGCGTAGTCAGTCTGGTAGAGACCACTAGTACCCTTGTCTGTCCAAGGACATTTCTTGGTCTCCATCTTCATCCGGTTTGAACTACTCATACAATGTGTACTTCGTCTTCTACTTTATACTTCATCATCATCATCATCATCGGCGTCAGCTCGTGACCGAGCATTAGTATACTTACTTAAGCTACAAAATCATTATTTGCTCCAGAGGAGTGTGGTTATGTCTTCCTGGTTATTATAAAACAGCACTACTGAATGACACATCTGTTTTGATGTTTTGAATGTTCCATTTCTTTGCAGCTGTTCCTGTAGGGACCGGTGGCATCCGCCACGTGACTGCAGATCCGATGTTAACATCTTATAGCAGCAGCAAATTAAAATCACAGCGAGAATGACAACTTGTGTCACATGAATTAAAAGGAAATTTCTCCGCGCTTTCAATGTTCGTCTCTGTCATGATTTGGACTTTTAGAGATATCTTTAGTCGAGCTTTATTGGGGGCAGACGGGGCTCTCTTAGAAAAAATTAAATTCCTACCCCGTCAAAACTACTACCGCGTGCGACAAATTGGCCCTGCCGCAGAGAGCTTCATCTGCCCCGAGAGCCTGTCCATACAACCACGGTAGACTAGATACCCGGTTACTCAAAATTTGAAAAGGGAAACACAGATCGAATTTTTGAGTATAGTCACAGCACCTACAAACTAGAGTTCGGAGACCTCATACCTCCATGAAATATTCTGATTATGCAAATGACTTTCACATTAGCATAATTTATGCTTGCTTATGTACACCTTTAACTAACGTACACAGGTCACAGTGTTGATAGACCAATCATTTACTACACGAAATAAGAAAAATTAGGACACTTTCAAATTAATTATGCAAATTAGGGACTTATTTGCATAATTAGTATCTGCTTAACTTCCGCCTGCCACAAACTACATATGTAACATGTATTTGAGTGATATATTGGAAAACACTGTAAATATACATTTTCCTCATTAAGTATGCAAATGAAGTCCAAATTTGCATAATTTTGATTTCATTATGTACATCTCTGCTACATGTACCTGCATACCAAATATCATGGAAATTCATCGTTCCTATGTTCCGTTATGCTTCTTGGAAGATTTTGACAAAAATGCTCCTGCAGTTCCAGAGCAAGCTGCTAGGGGGTCCAAACATACACCACTTCTTCCTTACATCAAAAGCTATCTGCCACCAAGAAATCAAGACCATAGCATGTCCAGATAAAAAGATACAAAAAATTGGAGTTCTGCTGCAGTACCAAGGTCACACACCAGGGGGCCCAAAATTGACCTTGACCTTCGTCTTCCCAACCCCTACCCACATACCAAATATCATCGTAGTCCATCGAGAGGTTCTCAAGTTATGATGTCCACAAATATGCGGACACACACACAGACAGACACACAGACACACAGACACACAGACAGACCAAAAACTATACCTCCATTTTTTCATGGAGGTAAAAATTGTTTCAAGGCTTAACGTTGGACTTTACCAGGTGAATACATTAAAGGTCACCCAGTGATGTACAAGTACCACCGAATAGTCCACGCAGACCCAGCATGACGATATTAGTTAATGAAGAATCCAAATAAAACGAGATATCAGCAAATGGGGTTCAGCTGCAGTACCTTTAGGAAGCCGCTAGGGTGCCCAATATTGAAATTGACCTTCGTTCCCTACCCCTACCCACCTATCAAATATCATCAGCATCCGTCGAAGGCTTCTCGAATTATACCGACGAAAGGACAAACGGACGCACAAGCCTAAAACATAACCTTAACCATTCTGGCAAAGGTAATTATGAGAGTTCAAGTCGGGAGCAGTTCCAGCTCCTACCCAACCGAAGAACTCTACTCTTCTCTACTTCACTCTAATGAATAAAGCTGTAAACTCACCTTTCCAGAGGTCACATAGCCCTCGTGGTACTTTCATTGAGAAGCAACAAGGAAAGCTGACATTTTGTTGACCAAAAATGAAAGTTATCATACCTACCTGGTCAGATAACTACAGTTATACTAGCTACCCGGAGAAATACAATGGCGTTTTCCCTAGAAATCGCAAGGTGGCAGTTCTTCACAGTAAAAAGCAAACACAACATCCGGGCACTGACCCTCCCATCATCCTCTTTTCCCGAAACTGCCCGAGTCGAACTACCTCACTCGAGCCAGGGTCGGGCTTAAGAGGGTGGGACATTGTATTTCTCCGGGTAGCTAGTATAACTGTAGTTATCTGACCAGGTAGGTATGATAACTTTCATTTATACGTCGCTACCCTCCGAAATACAATGGCGACTTTAAAGCCGCGAGAAGGAGGTAGACTGAGACTCACCAAGAAGGTTAAAACCTTGTTGGGCTCACCAAGCCCCCATGGGACTAGGAGATTAGAGTCTAAATTAGACCTCTAAGAGTCACACCTCCCTCAAGTGTCATCCAGCTGCTATCGAAGGATACTTCTGTCTCATCCCCCAATTTTACAGCTGTAAGTCCCGGATGCAAAGGCAGAGCTAACCGACTGTAGTGCCCGAAGGGTACAGTCTTGCCACTTATAAGTTATAACTGAGATAAGTGTGCTCTGCCCAAAAACGGACTCGGCCTCTGGCCGACAACAACTTAGAAAGCTCTGGCTTACACCCAGTCTGTCAGCTTTCACAAATCCTTCAAGGAAAAACCTCTGCGCATCGATGCAGAAGCAGCGGTGCTGTGGTGAGAATGAGCATTGAAAAGACTGGTGTCAAAGCCTGAAAGATCCAACATCTTTCAGCCAACTGGCCAAAAGGCCGACACCACTGGGTCATCAGTCTTAAAAAAGAAACCCCTTAGTCTGATAGGAGATTTTTTTTTTTAAATCATCTTTATTACACACAAGATGAATACATACATGTAAATATTACAAGCTAAAAACCTAGGACAGCCCTTTGTCTAGATCTGTTCTCCAGGAGGGCGCAAGGTATTAAAAAGAAGTACAGTGACAAATTAAAATCGTTTAAAAACATTAACGTCGCATTTCATAACATTTTTGGCCCAGATACATCATAAAATTTAGACCCAGATACAAACTAGTTTCTGTAGATAAACAGTCCTGACGTACAGTCCCAAGTAGGTGTGTTTCGGGCGCAGTAGATAGCATAGGATGCACAGAGTGCGCACTTTCCCAGTCTACTTTTAAGATGTCTCACTTCACGGTCTTTGTAGCTGACCGGACAGAGTGATTTCAGCTTTGCAGTGTTCTCGCCGTTAATCCAACCTCTGCTCCCTACTTCAACTGTAACAAGGCTAGCCCTGTAACTACTGTGCGAGTTTATTTCATTGATCAGACATTCGTATTTGGTCATTTTTCTGTCCTCGGCATGCTGTGCATTCTGATCAAATGGGACGGTAAGTTCAACCAAGTTCAGTGTTTGTTGTACAGGATCCTGAATGGTGATGTCTGGTACCAGTGAAGTCGGCAGGATGTCTGGAGGGACTGTTGTGTGCGTTCCCCCTTCGATGAAGTCCTGGCTCAGATCGCACCTGATTATGGTCTGTGGGTTTGCTTTGGCGTGCCACACTTTGAGGGTGGTGACCAGTTCCCTAAGGACACTGTTATGTCGCCAGGTGTACCTGTCTTTAAGGGCTACTGGGCACATGTTGAGGACATGACACAGAGTCTGTCGTCCTTGGCAGAGTGGACACTTGGGTGACAACATTTTCCCCCATCGAACTAGAACTTCTCCTTGGGAAATGAAATGCCTCACCACCCACAAGATCTCACTACGATCTTAGGAAAGGAGTGACTTCTCCTTAGGTAAGAAAAGTCTCACCAAGCAAAATCTCTCTAAGATCTGGGTGCAATCGAAAAACGATCTCTCTGTAAGGCTGAGTCAGCCTATCAGATTTGTTATACATTGACATTGCGTAATACGTTAAAGTATGACTTTGAAGACGACAAAATGTGAACCTGTGAACCTGTAACACCTAGCTCCAGTGCGCTGTGAACCTGTAACACCCAGTTCCAGTGAACAGTGAACCTGTAACACCTAGTCCCAGCGCACTGTGAACCTGTAACACCCAGTTCCAGTGTACAGTGAACCTGTAACACCCAGTTCCAGTGTACAGTGAACCTGTAACACCCAGTTCCAGTGTACAGTGAACCTGTAACACCCAGTTCCAGTGAACAGTGAACCTGTAACACCTAGTTCCAGTGTACATTGAACCTGTAACACCCAGTTCCAGTGAACAGTGAACCTGTAACACCTAGTTCCAGTGAACAGTGAACCTGTAACACCCAGTTCCAGTGAACAGTGAACCTGTAACACGTAGCTCCAGCGCACTGTGAACCTGTAACACCCAGTTCCAGTGAACAGTAAACCTGTAACACGTAGCTCCAGCGCACTGTGAACCTGTAACACCCAATTCCAGTGAACAGTGAACCTGTAACACCTAGCTCCAGCGCACTGTGAACCTGTAACACCCAGTTCCAGTGAACAGTGAACCTGTAACACCCAGTTCCAGTGAACAGTGAACCTGTAACACGTAGCTCCAGCGCACTGTGAACCTGTAACACCCAGTTCCAGCGCACTGTGAACCTGTAACACCCAGTTCCAGTGAACAGTGAACCTGTAACACCTAGTCCCAGCGCACTGTGAACCTGTAACACCTAGCTCCAGCGCACTGTGAACCTGTAACACCCAGTTCCAGTGAACAGTGAACCTGTAACACCTAGCTCCAGCGCACTGTGAACCTGTAACACCCAGTTCCAGTGAACAGTAAACCTGTAACACGTAGCTCCAGCGCACTGTGAACCTGTAACACCCAGTTCCAGTGAACAGTGAACCTGTAACACCTAGCTCCAGTGCACTGTGAACCTGTAACACCTAGCTCCAGCGCACTGTTAACCTGTAACACCCAACTCCAGTGCACTGGAAAATGTTCGCGGTGAATTTAAATTCGCGGTGAAATGGCCAACGCGAAAACCGCGAACATAAATCCACCGCGAACATTTCTGCATTTACAGTATTTTATTTCAGGGAAGAGGATTCCAGGAAGAGTAGTAGCTGTATGTCAACTCCAATGGAAATTCCCTAATAAACAAACAAACAAGCAAACAAACATTTATGATACTAATTTTGTAGGAGACGGGTTCCTTGAGGGCCCTGAGGCGGATGTTGTGTACGTGTACGATCTCATGGTGGCGGCCGGGATTCATCACGGGAACCGACGCAACGTTCGCGTCATGGACACCAACGGAGACGGCCATCTCGCCAAGACCGAGGTCCTGAACGCCCTGACTCTGGACGAGGTCCTCGTCGCCATGGACGCAAACGGTACCAAAATTGTTTACAGCCTTGATTTTATGCTCTGAATATTATGTAAGACGTAAAAGGATGATTTGATAGATACAAAACGTCAAAAGATGCGTTCCTTATCTCTGAAATTCGTTGAGTAGTCTTTCACATCTTTGGTAGCTCATAAAAAGATGCTGACATTTGAGTTTGGTCGTCACGGTGAGAGCGCGCTAGGGTCGCCGGAGAGATTCCACTAGAGCAGTTTGTCTGGCGTCGCGGTGATCTCACCGCGCTCTGGCCAATTTTCTATCGAGTCAAACGAGGATTCCTGATCAAGGCCTAATTTGCGCGGTTCAGATAATAAGGAATATCCTCGTGTGACATGTCTCTGTGACGTTTATAACCGCTCAAATGATAAAATAATGATGTAAATGTGGGGATACAGTGCAGTACATGTTATATCATACAGATTGCTCTATCCAGAATATTTCCACTTTTAAAGCTAGCTGTAATATTGCTTAGGTTGCCTTTAAAGAACCGCTGATTTTCTACACCTCTGCTTCTGTATCTGTATCTGTATACGGTATAACCGCCCTTCGGCGTAACACACCAGCTTCGCAGGCACGCGGCGCGGCAGCAGCTGGTTATATTACACAGAATGACTTGTCACACTTAACTTTTCGCATATATCTGCAAGTGTTCTTTAAAACTATCCAGAGAAGACGCCCCTACGTATACTGTGTTTGGCGATAACATATTCCACTCTACGATAGTTCTGGGGACATAGGAATTTTTGAACACATCAATCCTAGGTTGGTAACTCTGGTACTTGAAGGCATGACTGTTTCTAGTTCGTTTTTGAGCTGGTGTTAGATACTTATCAGTCGGTACGTCCACCAGTTTATTGGTCATTTTGTACATCATGCAAAGTCTGGACATTTTCCTTCTGCTTCCAGGTGACCAGCAGTTCACCGTTGACGATGCCATGCAGTTCATCGACCATCACTACTTCAACACCCTCGACAGGAACCATGACCACGTGATAACCTTCGACGAAATCCGTGCCGGCACTTCCCTGGGGGAGCTGTTTGACTTCTACGATGAAAACGGTAAATGACAATGATGTTTTAGGGGGTAAAAATACGCTAGACCATCTGAAGATCTTAAAATTGGCCGACCTTCTAGCGATTGCGAAGTACGTCCGAAGATCGTATATAATGTGACAGGGGTGTATGAAAAAGCGGCCTCGTCCCTACCCGGCCTCGGTCAACTGTGAAAAGTCTCTCAAACATAGCCAATGGGTTCTCTGAAGAGTGTTAAGGTTCAAATACCACTACGTCATTGACTGAACACATGCGAGATGGTAAACGCTTTCTAAAATGGCTAACCCAGTCAATCCATCCAGTCAATCCATCCATTTCCCTTCGCGTTCAGGTGGAAGCACATGTCGCCAAGCTGTTTTTTTTAAACATTTCTCTTGTTTGTGTTTCCACCATTAGGAGATGGTTTCCTGTACGGTACGGAGGCAGACCTCATGATCTACATGTACAATGAGGTGCAGAACAACGCCAATGCCTCTGCTTAAATTGACACCAACAGCTTCTAGTTTTGCGTAAGTATGTACTCTCCAAGCAGAGGTTGAATCGCTCAGATATAGTAGTAGCCACTGCACATGCATAATTGAACATGCGAAAGAGCTTATCAAACGATTTCCTCTCGTAGACCTGTATCATATGAAGAAGAAATCTATGTCCTGACGCTTTGAATGTTTCATTTCTTTGCAGCTGACAGTATCATAATACTGTTGGGACCGGTATCCACTGCGTGACTGATGATAACTTTATAGCAGCAAGATCACAGCGAGAATGACGGCTTGTATCACATGAATTAAAAATGAAATTTCTCCGCCCTTGTAATGTTTGTCTCTGTCATTATTTGGACTTTAAGAAAAATTTAGTGAAAATAGTCTCATCATTAACGTTATCGTCCTTCGGTCGTGTTATCATTTTAATAGTCGAGCTTTTTTCGCGTCTTCGGGGGGGGGGGGGGTTCTGGGAATTACCTACTGGAAAAACGAGATCCAACCGCGTTAAAACTCCTACCGGGTGCGAAAGATTACACAGTGGCACAGAGCTTTATCTGCCCCGAAGGCCTGTCCATACAACCACGGTAGACTAGATACCCGGTTACTCAAAATTTAAAAAGGGAAACACAGATCGAATTTTTTAGTATGTAAGTCACAGCACCTACAATAAATGGCTTCAAGGCTTAACGTTGGACTTTACCAGGTGAATACATGGAAGGTCACCCAGTGATGTACAAGTATCACCGAACAGTCCACACAGACCCAGCATGAAAATACTAGCTAATGAAGAATCAAAATAAAACGAGATATCGGCAAATGGGGTTCAGCTGCAGTACCTTAGCAAGCCGCTAGGGTGCCCAAATATTGAAATTGACCTTCGTTCGTTTTCCCTACCCCTACGCACCTACCAATTTCATCAGCATCCGTCGAAGGCTTCTCGAGTTATACCGACGGAAGGAAAAACGGACGCACAAGCCTAAAACAATTAATCTTCAATAGCCATTCTGGCATTAGAGTTCAAGAGGAGCGGTTCCAACTCCTACGGCAACCCACACCCAACCGAAGAACTACACTCTACTCTACTTTACTCTTATAAATGAAGCTATAAACTCACCTTTCCAGAGGTCACATAGCCCGCGTGGTACTTTCATTGACAAGCAACAAGGAAAGCTGACATTTTGTTGACCAAAACAAGTTTCCAAGAATCCGGATTGACACTTTGACCCCTCAATCACCTTTGACACTCGGGTGTGACCCTGGGTCACCTTACTCTGACTGATACTTCGTCAAATGTCGCATTCTAACTCAAAACTGGTCAAACTCTGACATAATTTTCCATCACACAACAAAAGAATATGAACACTACTCAAACAACTAACACAAAACTTCCTAACTCTACCAAAATTTCAAATTTGACAATGGTCTAACATACGAGTATAATATATGTCAGATGCTCCGCGTTGGAAGTTTGCGTAATGTTACGGGTCAAAGGTTAGGTTACACAACGTTTTTAGTCCGCACAGTACACCGCCAAGTAGGTACCGGCTTGCTTTCTTCTATTTTATTCCATTCGTTAAGATAAAACGCCAGTCAGGCATTCAAGCGTGAAAATGTATACTGTTTATATTCACAACGTTGACGTTAATTTAGTTAAAAGATTAACGTTCTGTGATATTCAGAATGTATGTGGCAAATGCGATGGGGAGGGGGGCGTGGACATATTTAATGTAGAATATAAGGTTAACCTATAAACAATAGAATATGCAGTGTATTAGATATACTTTTCAGCAAAACAAAGCGATCAATCAAGTTGTACGTTGTGTGTGTGTGCGTACAAACTTACCTGTCACACATTATTAGGGTTTACGGAAAACCATAGGCTGTGCACCAGGGCTGGGCACATGGATTGCGTCTACCTAGAATTTCTATCATGTTAGGTTACAGAGGCAAAACTACCGAGGTCACGGGTAAATTTCTCATCACTCGGTATCCAGTGATGAAGTCGCGTCGTCACTGGCTTACCAGTGGGGAATATTCATCGTCACTAGTTTTCCAGTGATGAGGAAACTTCAGCTGGTAAACCAGTGACGACAAATATTCAGTTTACTGAAGAATCAAGAATCATCGTTTCAGTTGAGGGGATTTCAAAGTTAGCACTAAGTTATACTGACGTCGCCTCTGCAAGTCCTCACACTCCCGGATCAAATCTAACAGTAACACGGCTATGGTGACATGTTAATTATGGTGTTTTGTTGCACATCGAACTCAGCACTGGAACGCTCAGTGCTATTAGAACGTGGTCACTGGAAGCCCAGTGCCGAAATGATTTCATCACTCGGTGTCCAGTGCCGAAGAGTCACCCATCACTGGAAAACCCAGTGAGGAACCGGTGACCTCGATGGTTCCGCACTCGGGGCCCATTCGTCACTGGGCCCCGAGTGACGAGCGGAGTTCATCACTGGAAACCGAATGTGAGTCAAGGTTCATCACTGGAATTCCAGTGCCGAGAGAGCTTCATCACTGGAACAAAGCAATTCATCACTGGGAAACCAGTGACGAACTTTCTTCGTCACTGGGCGTCCAGTGATGACGACATTTTGAACATATTTTCGTCACTGGAAGCCCAGTGAGGAACCCATGACCCGCGTAGCCTTGCGTTACAGAGATTCCCTCCATTCATACCCCACGAAATAAAGCCACTCATGCAGCTGCACCCTCAAGCAGAATGTCTGAAAACTACACCCATTACGCTGCATATGGCATGACAGCATTTACTTGGAGTAATCTCGTCCCAGCAGCTCAGTGCTCCCGCCGCACTGATCAACTTCTACAGGGTCTCGTTCTTCCCTCGGACCACCAGAGAGTGGAATGAACTTGAGCCTAGTGTGGCGGAGGCGGAGTCCCTCTCCAAATTAAAAACTGAGCTGGGACGGGCTAAAATCGCCGCCTGCCGCCTTGTTTTGACAACAAGGCTGTTGGCTGGTTACCTAGTGGCTGACAAAATACACCAGATGATTATTATCATTTCCTTGTGTAGAATCATCAGAAGGATGGCGGGAGTGCCCAAGGTGCGTCTGAGGGGGGGACTGGAGATTACACGCATCCTGAACGGCATGTGGCAGGTGTCGGGGGCCCACGGACGGTCTGTAGTAACTGAGATGCTGAGTTATGTGGATGCCGGTTTATCAACGTTTGACATGGCAGACCACTACGGACCTGCTGAAGATTTCTACGGTGCTTTTCTCAAAAAGGTATGGCCATACCAAAACAAATTGCTGATTCTTAGATTTGAAAATAGCTTTTAACTTGATTATGACATGGCTTGTCATGTTCTATTGCAGTTCTTCTGGCTACGGTTTCTTGAGTCTTTACCTGGCAAGAAACTGATCCCAGTAGAACTATGAAATAGAAAATCTTATAAGCCAATAACAAGTCTAAAATGTAACATCAACTCTCGTAATTCGTCTGGGTGCAATACTACCACCTCTTAAGTTTTTTTGTCTTGAAAACCTAAATATCTGATTCTAGGTAATATACCTCAGGAGTGTACAGACGCTGCATTGTCATGCCTCTTTAAAATGCTTTCAATTCATGATGTATGTTTTTTTCTCATGTGTAATATCAACGATGGCATGCAAGCACACTTGCAGTGCCGTTGAAGTCATCATCACAGTGCAATGGACATCCAAGAAGCGATCCATCGGCAATCTGAAACTATAAACGGGGAAAGGATGAAAGTTTCAAATTTTACATCAATCGAGAAATATGTTTTTCCTTTCTATCTTTTGCGTATTTTCTCACGGCCTTTCGTGTCCGTCCTTAATTACCCCAAAGTACACACACGTAATGTGGCCGCGCCTTGACGTTTGCAAACATATAGGTCAAGGGAACCGCCCTGGTGCAGTTCCCCTTACGTAAAGGGCAAGGTCCACTAAGCCATTCTTCGAACATTCTCCATCACATTCAAAATGTTGCTGGTAATATATTTATGTATTTTCTCATATATGAAATAATTTCCCTTTAAGAAACGCAAAGGCCCTTAAAATCCATTCTTTGAATCTCTAAGTCTGGTGTCTCCTTAATCAGATAAGCCCTCCGGTGCGAATCACGGAGACGAGGTTTACAAAAATCTAGCATTAAGCTTGTCGGGGGCCTCTGGGACGCCGCATGTTCTGTTCTGCAAATGTACTGTAAATGCAGAAATGGTCGCGGTGGATTAATGTTCGCAGTTTTCGCGGTGATCACTTCACCGCGAACATAAAACCACCGCAAATATTTTTCTATTATGGTATTAGACTGCAGTCTATGGTGTTACCGCGAACTTAAATCCACCTCGAAAATTCCTTTTCCCGCTACCGCGAAATTAAATCCCCTCGAACTTTAAATGCATTTACCGTATTTGAGTTCGGGATAGGTAGAAAATGGAGCGTCAGTCAAGTAGTTTTGAGTTCGCGAGAGTGCTGTGGTCACAAACTGCACAACAATGTAAACCCCGGCGCCTTTACATGCAGCCAGTCGGAAACCTCTATGGGCAAGGCTGTTACAGGGTGATAGAACAGTCTCATTTGGCAGTACAGGCATTATCAACTGTCACCGAAATAAACTGTATCTGCCCTCTGAATACGTAGCACTTGAATAGATATGTTTTCAATGCTCAGAGACCGGGTCCGTGTTCAGTTTGCATGACAATCATACATAGCACAATGTTTGTATATTTTAGACACACAGAATAAAACTTATCATCCTAATGTATGCATGTGTAGCGTTTAGACAAGGGGAAGACAAAACAAAAATGTTCGAGATGGTTTTGAGTTCGCAATGAGTGAAAACTGTGATGATGAAACCACCGCGAACATGTTATTGCCTGTACAGTAACTGTACTAGATGCCAGCTAGTTGCATCAGTGTTGCATCATGAACCAAACTTTCCGTCGGCAAAGGAAGACTCGGAAGCCGCCCACTTTCACTCACCTTCCCCGGACCTAAAAATGAATCAACAGTTTACCGTTTTTCGGGTAAAGCGTCCTTGAACGTCTGTGACGGCGTCTGTATTAGTCTCCAAACAGACCATACGGTGCCTTAGAGATAGTATCAAAGCTGGCCTAGGAGTGTAGCCGGCACCGGTGTCCGTTTGACTCCCTTTGGCCGTCTGTACTCCTTGGCCAGCTTTGATACTATCTCTAAGGCACCGTAGGGTCTGCTTGGAGACTAGGCTGTATGTCATGTAGATTGTGTCGCGTGTGTTTTTAGAAAACATTACATTTAATCAGACTAATTCATTTAATGTACAAAATTGTTTTGAAACGTCCAAAAGTAATTTTTTCAAACTTTCAATAGACATACGAATCACTCATAAGTATTTGTCGACAAGTCGCGTTAGGGCCTTTGGTTCATTCTTTATTTCGGATGAGGTCTTCTTTGTTTGTTTCTTCTTCTCTTCATTTGTTTATCGATCGAACTTCCCATAGAAACAACTACGTCTATAACGCATTAAACAGGGTGATTTAGGGGGAATACTAAGACTTTATCCTCTAACATCTGCTTCGAGATTAAATATCAGAGCACGTACAGAACGCTCAACGCGCGAAGCCTTGCGTCCTTTGCCAGCTGAGTGCGGTTTGATTATTATGCAAGGTGAGTGTCCGTGTAAATATTTGCTGTCAGAAACAAGCCTACATTTTTAGACTCGATATCTGCCACGTAACGAGACCTGAAGGTCACTCCAAGGTTGCGGGATACATAAACAGCATCCCTTCTCCTTACGGCCATTTTGAGTTGATTATATGGATGACATCAATTTGTGTGCGTTTAAAGAAGATAAAATCTCGGAAAACTGATACTTAGAATGCCAACGTCAATTCCGAAGTAAAAAAAAAGATGTGAAAGAACAAAAATGAAGAACCTATTGTTCCCTATACCATAATCGGTCCGCTTACATCTTTCATCATGTAGGCAAATTTTTAATTGCCCAAACCTTAACGTTAGTTCACCTTTATCCGCGGAGAGACCTTTATCCGTACTATTTAAAAGTGGGGTATTCATGGATGTCACGTCGACGGACGGTGGTTTCAAACTGCAGTATTTAAGAAAAAATTGCAATTTGAAACCGTCGTCCGTCGGCTTGATATCACTTAATATCATATTGTTAAATGCAACGGATATAGGACACCCTGCGGATAAAGGTGAACTATCGTTATATCATTCACACGCTCGCATCAGCTTTGCGATTCCTAGAGGATGTCATCCATATACTCAAAACAACATGGCCTAAGTCAGAAACATCATGATTGATGCAAGCTCGACTCACTGACAGTGAGGACTAACTGTGACGAATGCTGTTCGACAGGATTCCGCCTTCTACACCTTAAACAGTTTTCTTGGGTTCGCTTCTGCACATTTTGCAGAAACAAGAAACCTCCTCAAATTGTAATATAAGTGCTGTTGATGAAGTGTTATTGCCCGAGGTATGGTTCTCCTTTATACCCCCTTTCCACTAGGACGGCGCTCTCGCCGCGCTCTCTCTGCGACCTAAAAGTTTACAGATCGCTTAACGAATTGTATACAAAAGAAACGATGTTTTTTACACTTTGTGTGTTTTGTTGTTCTCTCAGTCACACTTTTACATGCTGTATGATATACCCATTATGAAATCAAATGTTACACATATCCTATTTAGGTCACAGTGAGAGCGCAGCGCGATCGCCGTCTAGTGGAAATGGGGCCTAAGCACCGGGCTGATACCAGTACCAGTAGCGACCAGTTAAGGATCCGCATACGGAATAAGAATCCTGGAACATAACATTGAACATAATACATGAAGCAAGAATATGGAGCTTTAGACATACAACATGGAGCATGATACGTGGAACATGGATCTGCATATGGAACAAGAAACATGGAACATGAAACAAACATGGAACATGGAACGTGACGCATTAAACATGGACCATACATATAGAATACAGCACGGTGTATTCCGTATAGCCCAAGGTATCAGCCCGACCGCGAGTCGGATCGCCCGACGGCCGGAGGGTGATCCGACCCGCGGGAGGGCTGAGA
The DNA here is from genome assembly GCF_000003815.2 of Branchiostoma floridae. Lineage (NCBI taxonomy): Eukaryota > Metazoa > Chordata > Leptocardii > Amphioxiformes > Branchiostomatidae > Branchiostoma > Branchiostoma floridae. Next base: position 2,782,996 of record NC_049990.1, read on the forward strand.
CCAAGGGGGATGCGGTATATACCGTGTTGTATTTTATCTATGTCATACCCACCTGAGAAAACTCATGTTTTGATGCAAAATGCGCCAGAAGTCGAACAAATTTGGTGCCCTCGAACAATAAGTGATGCAACAGCAATGTTACAACGTCCGAATCAGGTATTCGAATTGCCAATTCGGCCCGCTCGAAACAGTTCGATTTATTCGAATGGAGCCTGTGTGATACGCTTTTCGAACCTGTGCGATACGGAAACGTATGGCCCGGTTCGGAACACCCGTATCGAACGTTTTCGCGTCACAGGTATGACATAAAACATGGACCATGACACGCGGGACGTGGAACATGGAACATAAAACATGCATGGAACATAGAACATGCGACATGACATATGGAACATAAAGCACGACTCGTGGAACATGTAACATGAACCATGACAGGCGAAACGTGTAACTTGGAACAATGTGACTCAAAAGCGGGACTTCTACCACAAAGCAGACAAGTACATACCCAATTTATAGACTATGATTATAAGTTTACTCATAACACATGCCAATAGATAGATAAAGCCAAAATAGGCACTTATTTAATTGTATGCATAAATGGCCCAACCAAATCAGACACTATAAAGGCTGATAGTGTATCAACACATTCAAAAAGGACTTAAAGTGAATGCGCAGATGAAAAGTGCATCAAGATATTGCGAGGCAATAGTGGATCCTTTAACTCATAATCCTACTAGATAAATCATATCGTCACAACTATGCCTCAAAAGGTGCCTCAAAACCAAGCTAATAATTTTAACTGCCTAAACAACATTTGAATGATTTCAATCGTCAAAAGTTCCCATCGCAAAATCTCCCCAACTTGAAGATCTCTGAAACATAACATTTCAGTAAATTTCAATCCTTGGTTAAGAAATGTCTATTAAACTTCTCCACCATCATGTTTTTGTTAACCCACGCACCACGTAATGGATCTCCTGTTGTTGTCATCCTTGACATTGTGATTGTTGGTCCTCATCAAGGCCGGTGATGTCATCAGTTACTCAACGTTAATGTGATTATTTTTAGCCATCCGTATTGACACAAATATCTATTTGTGCGTTTGAAGCTGTTGAACTTCTCACGCATCAGGTATATTAGGACCCAGCTTCTGCTTCTGCCCCACTCCTACCATACAGCTTCAAGGCGCCGATACTGGTAAGTCTCCTTTCTTCAGCTGTGCAGTTACATTGAATATATTTTGTTGTTAGCCTATTAGTAAGTACCATCTGGATAGCAGTTCGCTCCGACTTTTAAAATACACTATATACAGTCGCTTCTCTGCTTTTCTGTCTGGGAGCTTGGACATCTCTGATGCATGGAATATTCAATCCTAGTCCTGATTTTGGACGAGGACGCTGATTGGCTCCATCCGGGTAGTAGTTCGCTCCTTTGTTCACTTCTGCTACCCAAGAAACTTGAAATGGTTAACTGATCTCTGTATTCGAACAAGCGTTGCTACGCCCTTTCGAACAGGCGCTTTAGATCCGTAATCCTTAATTTTCTACTTAACTGACGTGATCACCATAAGATTTGTATACAGTCCCACAGATGGCTAGCAGAAGAAAATGTTGGTTATTTGGTTGTAGGACTCCCAGGCTGGCGACTGTGCTCAAAATGACTTTCTTACACACCTCTCGTAGAATGAATTTGACTCGTCCTAAACGATTGAAATTTCTTTCTTCGCCATATTAAAGTGGTCATTTTTCTTTTCTGTTTTGTTTAAAAGACGAATAGCTTTTAAAACAGGAAGAATTGACACGTGTCAGTTGAGTTTTTGCCACGTGTCAGCATTTCGTTCGTCACGTTTTAGACCTACGAATTCAGTAAAGACATTGCTAATAATGTGCAGGAAAGGAGCACAGTGGAGGTTTTGTTCTTCACTTGATTGATGTTTAAACCATGAAGATGATAACTCTTTGTGACGGTTACTGACTCTGACTTATTGTTAAGTGTATAATTCGTTTTAAGTGTGTAAGACTTTTGAAAAGCGGGGCGTGCCTCGGGCGAGCGTCGTGTGTGTGTCAGTGGGGGCTCCGACGGCCCCGGCCGACCTATTCCTGTCCGAAAACCAATTTGATACAAACTAAAAAAAAGGCGTCTATTTAACCAATTGAATAGAAACCTTTTTTTGAGTTTGTATTTTTTGGTAAGATGTTCTTCAAGCGTATTAGCGCTCAACCTACTACACCCGAGCCCCGTCCAGATTTCCAGCGAAAAGGAGACAGTAGACTAATCTCGAACCAGATCCACGGTGCGTTATGTATAGTATCAAACTGCCCGTTTGACTCCCTTAGCCGGCTATAGTCCCTGGCCAGCTTTGATACTATCTTATGGCACCGTAGGATCTGCTTGGAGATTAACAGTCGACGTTCTGACGATTGTAACATTCGGCGAGCTTCGTCGACGGGGGCTTTACAAAATGAAAGACTTCCAAACCTAGAATAATGAGTGTCACGTTGCAAGATGTCTCATCTATCCAATTACGTCCAGTTTCAGTCGAGTTCCTGACTTCATCGACCAACCATGACTCCCTTCCTTCTTCTCTTTGTTGCCCTGGCAACGGCTTCTCCAGTGAAGAGGTATGTATATACGTATTCTACATCGTGGTTGATATTGTTATCGAAGGTTATACTGCTGTACTTTATGATCTCTTGTAAGTATTATGACCCGTGCTGTGCACACTAGTGTCGTTATGGATATGGTACCGGAGGGCGATCCAACCCGCGGGGAGGCTGGGACCGAAGGCCGGAGGGTGATCCGACCCGCGGGAGGGCTGGGGGCGAAGGCCGGAGGGTGATCCGACCCGCGGGAGGGCTTGGACCGAGGGTGATGCGTAATACACCGTGTTGTATTTTATTTATGTCATGCTGACCTGAGAAAACCCATGTTTTGATGCGAAATGCACCAGAAGTTGAACAAATTTGGTGCCCTCGAACAATAAGTGTTACAACAGCAATGTTCTAACGTCCGAGTCAGGTATTCGAATTGCCAACCGTGCCGCACTTGGCCCGCTCGAAATGGTTCGATTTACTCCAAGGAAGCCTGTGTGATACAAACTTCGAGCCTGTGTGATACGGAAAGTTATTGCACGGTCCGGAACACCCGTATCGAACGTATTCGCGTCACAGGTATGACATAAAAGTACATATTGGCGGATGAACTTCTCTGATGAAGTGTTCTTTTTTTATACATGAGGTTAATGAGGTCTCAGTTCAGCTATTTAATCTTTGTCTCGCCCGCATATCGGAATTCAGGTTTGAATATTTCACGAACCCTTAATGGACACAACGGCTTACATCAGATTTCGTTCTGTTTCGACTGACTGACCTTAGGTATTTTTTTCTCGATAGCAAAATTGTACAGGAAGTTTGAAACTTTCTGAATGTTTTGACCGCAGACAGACCACTGGTCTGGATGCTGACGGGGACGGACACATCACCATCATTGAAGTGGACAACGCCATGGACCTGGGAGAGGTCCTGGTGGCTTTGGATACCGACGGTACGTACCAATCCTACATTTCAAGTTGACATTTTCATGCGTGTAGGCTGTGACGTCACATCCGTCCGCCATGTGACGTCACATCCGTCCGCCATATGTGGCGTCACATTCTTCAACCAAGTGACGTCACATCCGTCCGCCATGTGACGTCACATCCGTCCGCCATGTGACGTCACATCCATCCGCCATGTGGCGTCACATTTGTCAGCCATGTGACGTCACATCCGTCCACCATGTAACGTCACATCCGTCCACCAGGCGGCGTCACATCCGTCCGCAGTGACGTAAAACCTGTCCGCCATGTGACGTAACATCCATCTGCTATGTGATGTCACATCCGTCTGCCATGTGACGTTGCATCTTCATGCCGTGTAATGTCACATGCCCCATGTGTGTTTTGGTCTGTGAATGTGTAAGCTCTTAGCCACAAAATCGCGTGTGGACTTTTGTGGTTTTACTTTGATGTTTTGTTATCATTTGAAGGAAAAATCCAACGGACAACTTGCAGAAGTAAAAGCCAGTCTCGAGCTTTAACCAGCCAGCTTGGTTGGCAATACTTGCGCAATAATTACGTCAGTGTGAACGTTCTTTTCAAAAACTCTTCTTCTCCCTGCAGGTGACATGCAGTTCACCGTTACAGAAGCCCTGCAGTTCATCGACCATCACTACTTCAACGTCCTCGACACCAACCATGACCACGTGATATCCTTCCAAGAAATCCAGGACGGCCTGACCCTGGCTGACCTGTTTGCCTTCTATGATCGCAACGGTACGTTTTGGTGTTAGGGCGCGGTCACATAGGTCGTACGATCGTCGTACGATCGCTAACATCGCCGAGATAATTTTTCAAAACATTCTTGTTTTCACTCTTTCGTTTTTCCATCCTCAGATGACGGATTCCTGTACGGTGCAGAGGCTGACCGCATCATCGCCATGTACGATGCGGCGTACGGGACAGCTGCAGTTCCCGCCGCGCGGCGCCAGAGGAGGCAGGCCGACGGGCTGGACACCAGCGGGGACGGACATCTCACCCTCAACGAGTGTGAGGCCGGACTCAACCTGACGGTAGTCGCCTACGCTTTTGGACACCGACGGTACGTACCGAGTGATAGCCTCCTTCACCGGCGTCTCTAGGGCCTTGGCGGAAGTTTTTTTATCCGGGAATACGCCGGGAGAGACAAAAATGCCGGGAGAGGGATGTGAAGGAGGCTACCGAATGATAGGTGGCCTAGCGGCTAAGCAACCCCACTGCTTGGCCATCTGGATCCAATTCCATGGATCCTTCACAGTCACATTCATGAGTGGAAACATTCCCTTTTCAAAACTCTATTTACCTTCGCCAAGAAGGTTACGTTTACAGGACAACGTGCCTGTGTGTTCGTGTGTGAACACGAAAACTCGAAACGAAAATGTCTGGATGGATTGTTGATTTTTGGTAGATGATGGTAGGTCTTCACCTTAAAATGATTGGAATTTGGGCCCCTATCAGCTCGTCATGTTGCTGAAGCGCGCAGAAGATCTCCCTCTTTTGATATTTTCGTGTTCTGGACATGCTATGGTCATGATTTCCGAGTGGTACACAACTCTTGTTTGTTTTTTGTAGGTGACCAGATGTTCACCGTTGACGAGGCCCTGCAGTTCATCGACCATCACTACTTCAACACCCTCGACACCAACCATGACCACATGCTGAGCTTCCAGGAACTTAGGGACGGTGTGACCTGGCCTGACCTCTTCGCCTTCTACGATAGAAACGGTACGTTCCAACCTTAAGTGTTCCTATGAAATCCCGACGTGTTTAGATTTACTCAAAACTGCTTACGTCATGTCCAAACTGTGATGTTATCAATTCTTAGAAGTCTATAATCCTCTTTTTTAATTGGGTCCGGTCAATTGGCTTGCATTTTTAGCTTAATGTGCTTCTTTGATCGGTCCTCATTGAATTGCTTGCCTCTCCTCCAACCATTTTGCCCGGCATTACTTCGGGAATAAGTCCAAAACTGCAGGTAAACTGGTAACGTCACGCTTTCATTAGTCTATGGCCAATGTGTAACATTATACAGTGTGTTCCAACGAAATACAAACTTATTTCAACAATGCAGAATTCATTAACAATTTGTCATATTCTTAAGAAGTTTGTTTCTACCGCGCCTCCTATGTTTGGAGGGATACTGGGTAATACCCATCGCCATGGCATCTTTTTAAAAGCATTCTTGTTTTCTTCCATTCTCAGATGACGGTTTCCTGTACGGAGCTGAGGCGGACAGGGTCTACTTTATGTACAACGAGGTTCAGAACGCCGCGGCCGGGAACTAAGTCGACTGATGTATCATCAGAAACAGATCAGTACTTAATAGTAACTTGCAAACCTACATTCATGAATACTTTGTCCTTGGTTGATGGGAACAAAGTGTATCCCCGCTAGCCCTTTGTAATAGCCATTGGCGTGTTGGTCAGTCCTGGCTGTGCCTGCTTAAAGGCAAACCAATAAATAAATAATTAAATGAATAGATGAATACCCTTTCTTGGTGTTTGATTGTATTGATTAAAGGAAAAATCTTCCAAGCACTCAAGCTTTGCGTTTGTCTTTTATTTTTTATTACATCCATGAACAACAATGCTACGTGTTCAGCAGGTAAGCATGTATTTTGCGTCTGTTTCTGTGCGAGTATGCTTGTCAGTGTGTAACTGTATGTTTGTACGTGCACGCGTGCGTGTATGTGTGTCTGTTCCTGTATCTTTGTGTGAGTGCTTGCGTGTGTATGTCTGTGTGTGTGTCAGAGTGTGTGTGTATGCGTGAGTGCGCACCCGAGTGTGTGTGTGTGTTTGTGTTAGCGCGTGCATGTGTGTGTATATTAGCACACAATATATTTTGGCACTACCAGTAGGGTTCGCATGCCTTCCAATGAGACATCAAGCTTAAGGCCGGCGGTCCTATTTTTGAGTTACTAAGATCCACATCTTGAGCAGGTCAAAGAATCCACCACACGTGTCGAGGACGATTACGTTGCACGTTGAGGAGATAGGAAAATTAATGTTGTATTTCCAGTTACACGAATGGCCCTAACAGACTCCTAGATGTAGACCCTGTCGACCTTAACATTTTGTAAAGCCGGATTCTGACAAAGGTACAAGGTTTTCGACCAGACGACCTAGATCAGTCTTCCCGTATTTCTCACTCTTTGTAAACAGTTTTGAGAACTCGATGTAAGAATCATTCAATGTGTAGTGAGCATTTATCAGCTTTACTTCTACAATGTATGTCTGCATAATCACGGTATGATGTTGAAAATCCCAGTGCCTGATGCATTTCAGTTTTGCAATGAATTTGTTCGATGACTTCGGCTGAAAAAAAGAAGATAATCCCTACCTAATCTAATTATTTTAGGACCGTAGCAGGAAACACAGCATCCTTTTTGCTTGGCCCTACTGATTCTGCAAATTGTGCAAAGTTGTGCAACAGTCGAGAATGTTAATTCCAAAGTTCAGCCATAAATTTTATTACGCGTACGAGCGAACGTTTCGATGACCGTCTGTTATCTTCGTCAGGGTTATACGAAGAATAGGGTATAACCCTGACGAAGATTGCGGTCATCGAAACGTAATAAAATCCATGGTTGTGCATCGAGAACTTTATTTGTGGTTAAGTATTTTACCAACATGATGAAATTTTTCACTGAGTCGAGAATGTTCCAGGGCAGGTTCTCTTATTGGTTCAGTTAGCTCTAACTCTCAGTAAGTCGAGAAATGCTGAATAAGTCCTGATGATTCATGTAAACTAAACCCTTAAGTGGTTCTTGAGTCTTGTTACGTGGCGACCATTGAGTGGAACAAATGTAGGCTTGATGCCAAGGAAAATATTAACCCGGGAGCTACTTTCCCTTATCAAGTCACGCCCAGTCGGCACGGGGTACAGGAACTCGCGTGTTGGCTGTTTTTGACGTGCCTTGATAGATTATCTCCAAGCAGATGTTAGAAGGATCGGTCTAAACATTCCCTGAACCGTCCTTTTTCTTCGGGTCGTGCGTCAAAACAACGAGTTAGAGACAGATGATTCTTTATCCAGGGAGGTCAATAATCAAATAAAGAAAAATAGCCGACTGGGTCGTACTTTTGTTGATTGGGTACTGCTTAAACGTGGTTCGAGCCCTCGCCCTCTGAATTCACGGCGACATTTAATTAATTTGTATAGAGCGAAGCGTCATAGCAAGAAACTGATGAAAAAGCTTCTGTCTCAAAAGCTCCCATAGCATAAGTAACATAGCTTTAGATCTCTGCTAAATGTCATCTGATGGATCAGTCAATATAAACTTCTTCACAATCATTTAAGAATAGAGATTTTCAAACCCTCGCATCGCATCTTTCTACTTCTGTTGATGTTACCCTTGACATTTAGACTGTTCGGCCTGGTTAAGATAAGGCCGGTGAGGTCACCGCTTGGTACGTAACTTTCATCAAATTATATGGGAAACAAGTATTGACACACGTATATCAATCTGTCGGTTGAAAGCTGTTGTACTTCCCACACGCCAGGTATATTAGGACCCAGCTTTCTGGTCTTTTCCCCACTCGCACCATACAGCTTCAAGACGCCGGTACTGGTAAGTCTCGTTTCTTCAGCTGTGCAGGTTGTTAAGTTCTTGTGCCTGAAGGCGGTATCTCACTGCATTGGGGGCAGCGGGGCGGCACTGCGGGGTTCGGTCACTACGGCACTGTTGTGCTATTTTCGCCGATGTTGTATAATTCAGATATTGTGTAATACGTAAAAATATGACTTAGGAGACAAGAAAATACACAAAATGTAAGAGAATGCGTTCTTTATCTCTGAAATTCGTTGAGTAATCTTTCGAACCCCGCAGTGCCGCACCGGAACTCCGACCATGTGCAATAAGAACTACCTTTTGGGCGCGGTCACATACGCCGGGCGAGTATTTCGTTATGCTTCGCCTATTTGTTGTGTAAAATATGTTGAATTACCGATTCTGCAACGTTAACGTTGCTTGATAAATGTAAAGATTCAAAGTGCGCCAAAGAGACTGTTAATCGTTATAAACCATTTGTATGTAAGACTCAACCATATTTTTATATTGGAAAGCCAGCGTGTTTTCTCAGAGAGCAGTGTCCTGGTCGTTCGTAAACTGAACATCTGACTACAGTAACTTTGCGTTAAGAGGACCACTCTTGTAACGCCCTATGATCTTTTAGTTTTACCCTTTGCTTAAAATGTTTCTTCCTCTGAAGGCACCGCAGGACTTGGATCTTCAGACAAATAAATACGATATTCAAATTTTGGTCCCAAACCTAGAGTAACGAGTATCGTCAAGTTGTGTTAATTTTTTTCCAGTTCAGTTCCAGTCTCCAACAAACCAACCATGACTCCTTTCCTTCTGCTCTTGGTTGCCTTGGCAACGGCTTCTCCGGTGAAAAGGTAATGCTTTACAATTATACAACTTCATGCATACGTCACGTCTGTCCCATTTGTGATAAAATACGTCTAGAAAACTTAGACTGCTGTTCCTAGTTGTACAATATCTCCTTTACATAGTGTGTGATGCCACAATCGTTGTGGATATGGGAATGAATCTATGAAATAACTTAGTGATAGACGATTGCATTCCGGATGTCACAGGTACAGTACTGCTATCCAACCCCCCCCCCCCCCCCAGTGGGACCGCGTAGCGCAGCGGCAGCGTGCTCGGAAGATGAAAATTTGTCAGCCCAGCTGCTAAGCTGAGGTCAAGGGAAGACAGAAAAAAAATCTTCTTTTTGTCGACGATTTCGGAGCACATATTTCTCAATCCGTTCATGAACACAACGACTACAACGCTATCTATTACAGAATTGTGTCAGAAGCTAAAAAAAAATGTTTCTCCGTGTTTTGAACGCAGGCAGACCGGCGGTGTTCTGGACGCTGATGGGGACGGACATCTGACCATTATTGAGATAGAAAACGCCATGGACCTGGGTGAGGTTCTGGTGGCCCTGGACACTGACAGTACGTACCAAAGCACCCACATCTCATGTTAACAATTCAGACAAGTTTAAACTTTTGGCGACGTCATATCCGTCCGCCATGCAACGTCACTTCCTTCCGTCTTGTGACGTCATATTGTATGGCAGTTCGGTGGTCCTTACAAGTGTCAACTCGTCGCCACAAAATCGCATCGATTATTCATCTTGATTTATCTCCTGCTTATATCTCAGAGAACGGTCCATCCAATGAAAAATAAATAAAACATGATGTGTTCTGTTTCTACGAGTCGCCCTACGACAGAATCTCTTTTACTTAGGTAAGTTAGGTTATACCAGTCCAAGAAAACGTATTTCAATGGGATATGTGTCAAAATTAAAGTTGAGAAAATTTGCGTCCTTAAACAAACAAATATCGTTACTACAGCAATTCCAACATTCTGATCCTTTTTTTTCAATTTTGGAGCGTACTGGATGCACCCTAAGTACGTTTGAATAATGATTCTACAGATGCCCATGTTGTACAATAGAAGCCATTGTGATAACCGATAATATCACGGCTCAGGGACCAAGTATGAGATAAAATGCGCAAAAACATCGGATTTTCGCCTTTACCCTGCATCATTGTCACGAGAGTGTCAACGTCCTTGTTTCCAATTCAAACTCTTCTTCCTTGTTTCAAAATTCTCTGTAGATGACCAGCATTTCACCCGACAATGACACTCTTTAACCACCCAAAATGGCGGAACACTCTTGACAATACGTCATTATCACGTGAGTGAAAAGCTACATGTTTTTAAACTCCTCTTCTCCCTGTAGATGACCAGCATTTCACCGTAGACGAGGCTCTGCAGTTCATTGACCATCACTACTTCAACCGTCTCGACACCAACCACGACCATCGGCTGAGCTTCGCAGAACTTCAGAACGGACTCACTCTGGCCGACCTGTTTGCCTTCTATGACAGGAACGGTACGTTTTGACGTCAACTGTACCCCAACTCAAACTCATAAAAAACAAGGAAGACATCCGTCATTTTCGTCAACATTTGCATGCGTTCTGATGTTGAGAGAAATGACGTAAGCCTTTTTGTGGATTGTGAATTCACCATTTGCACCATGGCAATTACTCTCATCTTTCAGGTAGGCCTTGTTGAAAAGTACACGTCTTAGGCTTACGTCACATTTCCAAACCGGGGCCCGACCGGACAGCTCTCGGGAGCGTAAAAAATGATATAAAATGCATCAAAATACACAGAATGTCAAAATAAGACTCATGGGCTTAATGTGTGTAGATTTCTTGGTATACATTGTAATTTTTCGTTTCTTAAAACATCCCGGCCGGGCCCCGGTTTGGAAATGTGACCTAAGACTTAGGCTAAAGTCCCAATTGCACCGGCCGTGCCCATCGGGACCTGGGATGTAGCCCCGGCTGGGCTCCTAAGATACAAATTTGGCCCGGTAGACTGCCGGACACCGGGGAGTAACTCTCGTTGTTCCTCACGGGTAGGTTCACGGTGCCCATTTGCTACCGGGTCCCGGGTTACTTTTAGGTTGACTTAAAATTCAGTGCAGTGCCCCGGGAGCCGCAAGGTGCCCACTACGCCACGTATACGTAGGGGTCACGTCCGTACGTCACGTCCGTCGTGCCAAGTATCGTTGGACGTGCACAGCGCCGAGATATCCTTTTATTGCCTTTTCTGTTTTCACCTCTCGTGTCTTCTATTCATCAGGTGACGGGTTCCTGTATGGTGACGAGGACGACCGCATCTACGCCCTGTACAACGCGGCGTACGGGTCCTCTCTCTTTCAGACCGGCGGTGTTCTGGACGCTGACGGGGACGGACATCTGACCATCATTGAGATAGAAAACGCCATGGACCTGGTTGAGGTCCTGGTGGCCTTGGACACAGACAGTACGTATCAAAACATCACGTATTAATTTGGCATTATTTTTCTATTTTGCTTTTGGACAGAGGAGGACAATGCTGCACTGCACTCAAGTTAGTACTGTAAATGCATTTAAGTTCGCGGCGATTTGATCTCGCGATAGCGGGACAATTGAGTATTGGCGTTTGTTTTAAGTTCGCGGTAGCGCCAAAGACTGTAGTCACATAAAAATATTCGCGATTTTAAGTTCTCGGTGAACTTATATCAACTGTACCACATACAGTGTACGCAGTACTGACAGAAGGTCAAAAGGTAGACTTTTCGTTTACCTCCCCGACCAAAGTCGTGTACCCATGGTGGCCAAATCATGTATCAAGTTGCACTTTGGAAGAGTTAAACGTTTTCGCAGACCACAGACGTAAGTCACATCATTCGGCTATGTGACATGCCATACGTTCGCGCGGGTAATGCCACTTCCTTCGACCCTATGACGCCACTTCCGTGATATACGTCCGGCATGAGACCCATTGTCTCTCAAAATCGCGTCGCGTGATTTTTTCATGATCTCTTGTTGACTTGGAAACTCCCATCCGATAAAATGCGCTACAAAATCAATTGTTTGGTCTTCAACCATCCAGCTTACTTGCTTTGTAGATCTGATTGACACATCCACATTTCAAAACTCCTTTTCTCCCTGTAGATGACCAGCATTTCACCGTTGACCAGGCTCTGCAGTTCATCGACCATCACTACTTCAACCGTCTCGACACCAACCATGACCATCGGCTGAGCTTCGCAGAACTTCAGACCGGACTCACGCTGGCCGACCTGTTTGCCTTCTATGACAGGAACGGTACGTTTTGACGCCAACTATACCTACGTAATTAAGGTAATAGAAGAATTCTAGCTCACAACAAAACAAGGAAGACATATGTCATTTCCGTCCACATGTGCATGCGTTCTAATATTGACATAAATGTCACAATCCATTCTGAGAATTTGCCTTTTGCACCTACGCAATTCCCGACATCTTGTTTCTAGGCAGCCCTTGTTGAGAAATGCACGTCTTATTTGTACCTACCCCTCGACCCTAAGGTCACTGGACGTACTAAACGTCTAGATAGTTTTCGAATGCCACTTTTATTAGAGAATACAAATTACCAAAATCGTTTTGAGAACTAACTTAAAGTTTCTTTGCACACACGTATCTAATACTTCCGCCTTGCATATGGTTGAAGCAATTTTTGAAATTCGCCCTTGTTGCAACATTTTGTTCCAATCTTCAGGTGACGGGTTCCTGTATGGTGACGAGGACGACCGCATCTACGCCATGTACAACGCGGCGTACGGGCCCTCTGTCTTTCAGGCCGGGCCCTCGGTCTTTCAGACCGGCGGTGTTCTGGACGCTGACGGGGACGGACATCTGACCATTATTGAGATAGAAAACGCCATGGACCTGGGTGAGGTCCTGGTGGCCCTGGACACGGACAGTACGTACCAAAGAAGACTTATCGTGTTGACATTTTAGACGAGTTTACGCTTTTGCAGACAAGCGGAGTACGCCAAATCATTCGGCCATGTGACGTCACATCCCTCTACCATGTGGCGTCACATCTACCCATCCGCCATGAAATCTATTGTCTCTCAAAATCGCGTGATTTTATGCCAGGGAAAATCTCATCAGATAAAATGCGCTACACAATCAATTGTTTGGAATTAAGCCATCCAGTTTGCTTGCTTTGTAACCCTGATTGACAACATCCGCATCTCAAAACTCCTTTTCTCCCTGTAGATGACCAGATGTTCACCGTTGACGAGGCTCTGCAGTTCATTGACCATCACTACTTCAACCGTCTCGACACCAACCACGACCATCGGCTGAGCTTCGCAGAACTTCAGAACGGACTCACTCTGGCCGACCTGTTTGCCTTCTATGACAGGAACGGTACGTTTTGACGTCAACTGTACCTACGTAATCCAGATAATAGAAGAATTCTAGCTCACAAAAAGAAAGGAAGACATACGTTATTTCCGCCAAAATTTGTTTGTGTTCGAGTGTTGAGTTGGATGACGTAGCTCCCTACTATGAACGTAGCCATTGCACCAGCGTAATTCCCGACATGAACTCTCAGGTAGCCCCAGTTGAGAACTACACATCTTATGTAGTTATAACCAATCCCCCTCTCGACCCTAACGTCGCTGGGCGTACTAAACGTCAGATACTTTTTGAATGTCACTTTTGTTATTATTTAGAATACAAATTACCAATTCAGCCCCTGGCTGCAAAGACAGAGTAATCGGCCCACCCAAACAAACGTACTAAAACTAACTACCAAAATCATTTTTGGAACTTAGGCTCCTAATTCTCCCCGTTTCTGTTGATTCTGTGGTGCATGCATATCGCCGAAGTAATTTCTACGATTAAACATTCTTGTAACAATTTGTTCCAGGCTCAGGTGACAGATTCCTGTATGGTCGTGTCGCCGTGGTACTTTTTTGTTTCACTCTTGTTTCCACCTTTCATATCTTTATTCCTCAGGTGACGGGTTCCCGTATGGTCGTGTCGCCGTGGTACTTTTTTTGTTTCACTCTTGTTTCCACCTTTTATATCTTTATTCCTCAGGTGACGGGTTCCTGTATGGAGACGAGGACGACCGCATCTACGCCCTGTACAACGCGGCGTACGGGTCCTCCTGAGCAGTGGAAGGCGGCTGATGTATCATCAGTGACAAAACAGCACTAAATCACAACCTGCATACATTCCCACACACCTTGTCTCTCGTTGATGGGGACAAGGGATACCCCCACTAGCCCTTTGTAGTAGCCACAGGCTTCTTTGACAGCCCTGGCTGTATGTGCTGAACAGCCAAACCAACAAATAAACTTGCATTAAAGAAACATTCTTGTGTTTGTTTGTGTGTGTGTGTGTGTATATGTGTGCGTGTGTGTGTGTGTGTGTGTGTGTGTGTGTGTGTGGCCAAAATACCTCAACAAGGCCTAGATGGATGATCTTGAAATTTGGTATGTGGACAGGTCTACAATGTTATACATATATCTATGAAATAAAAGATTGACAAATGTAAGGTCGACATCATGGCTCTATACTCGAGCACAATAGCCGGACCTGAGACAAGCTAAGTCTTACGTGACGACAACAAACGCGAGTCTTTTCCGATTTAAACGGGATACGTACGTGGACGACAGTGGGAAGTTCTGCGACTGATAGTCACCAGAAACCCATAATCTACTCATTAGTTTCGATAGATCAACACCTGGCCTCATCCCAAATTGAAAAAAAAGGGAGCAAGCCACCATTAGTGTTGAGGTATGCTGTTCAACCAGAAATATGATAAGAACTGATTTTTTTTAATAATGACAAAGAAGCACAGTATACTTAAACAGTAGAATACAACAGTATATTACGTATCACCCGAGGTACCAGACTCCTGGTACGTAGGAACGGCCGGAGGCTGGGCTCGAAGTTGATGTTGAATACACCATATAGTATTTCATTTATGTCCCACCCACTCGAGAAAACGCACCTTTCAATTTAAAATACGCCAGTTCGCTGTGTCCAGGTTCTATCGCTCCTCACTCACCGAAACAACACTTAAATACAGAACGGTGACAGGCATCGCCATGATGTATTGTCAGTTTATAGTTATATCCAAGTAAGAGAAATAAAACGTCAGGAACATCCTTCCTAGCTAGTGACCTTGAACGCTTCTTTAGCAAACCAGCATGGCGGACGCTAGATTATGACGTCATAGCAACGTGACTGTGCCTCTTTATTTTAGCAAACTGGAGGGCCCTGAATACGTCATATCTAAGTGAAGCGGGGCAAAATGGAACGATTCAGACTAGACTGGCCATCGACCACATTGAACACTCACTCACTCACTCACTCACTCACTCACTCACTCACTCACTCACTCACTCACTCACTCCCATAGCTAGTAGCCGTATAGGTTGTCTGTTCACAAAATTAATGTTCTCCACCTGCGTCGGTCATTAGCCAGTCTGTTCAGCTGGACCGCCGTCCTTCCAGATCACCCCTTTTCTGACCATCCGTTGACACAGACAACCAGAAAGACACGTTGAAAATATTAAATCCAGGAGGTAGTAAAACTGACTCATCAACTGCCCCGAACGTATGTTCATCAGATATGAGTTACAAACAGTACAGGTCAGGTCAGCATAAGGTCAGTTCCGGTGACACACACAGTTCGTACGTCAATGAAAACAAACAACACTGGCACAAACACGCAGTACTTTACTTGTAGCATTTACACTCCAGCGCTCCACTCGTGAACACCATGTGGTCAGTACTACTCCTGTGTTTTGCGTGGTTTTGCCAGGACGCCTCGGCCGCTGCTGTTCCAGGGGCTTTGCAAGGTGAGTTTTAGACCGGTAGTCTCCAAGCAGATCAGATCAAAGACAGTATGCACGGGCTAACAGTGACCAACCGACCACACCGTTTAGCCCTATGGTATTGTCTTCGCCCCCCCCCCCCTAACCTGTTATTCGTCATATTCTAGCTCGGGCCGGTTCTCTGATCTCTTCTCTTAATAGCAGTCTGGCTCCGTTTTCTGCAGAAACGAGTAAAATTTAGATACACGCTGAAAATATACGCGAGAGCTCTGATTGGCTATGGTCCTACGGTTAACTGTAACGGCATGGTTTGAACAGGCATGCAGAAATTCGAGCCGATTTACACTGCTTCAGTCTAAGATATTTGATACCCTAAATCCATGCGAACATGGTAGACTTCACGTACACTCCTGCCTCACACAAGGACGTTGCCATGGCAACTACACGTATCGTTTGACACCCTAGCCGGGGCGATGGGAAGTCGGTAGGTTGTTCCTGACTAATATTTACTGACGGAACCGAGCGCTAAATCATGATGTGGTTTGGTTCAACGTTCGGTCTTAAGAACAGACTAGAAGGCTATCTTTAGGTTACCAGATATTTTCTCTGATGATTACTGCATTTGTTTATTATTTATTTATCTTTATTTTTCTTATTTTTTGAAATTTGATAATGGCAGCACATATATCGTCACGTTGGACCCAGTCCATATCACGTAGTTAACGTAACATAATGTGACGTTACACATAAGATAAAGTTTTACACGCCGTTTGAATGAGAGCATTTTCCCTCTACATGGTGTTTCCATTTTTGTTTTGAAATGCCGTTTACAACTTTATATGTGATATTTCAACTCTCTTGTGTGCTTTTTAGATTTGACCTAAGCTGAGTGATTGACTATCATGTAATACTGGATTTAGGCAAGAATTCATATTTTCTATTACTTTGCTTCGGTCATCAGGATTTCAAAGCGTTTGCCCTCCTGTGTGTGACATATGGTGCCCTTTCGGCAATGTGCAGGACGAGAACGGCTGTGACACCTGCAGTTGTAACAACGGTAAGGAAACACAAACTGAGTATCCATCTTATGGGCTAGTCCACACTTCCGAGGAATGCAAAAACTACTTACATCATGGGGGTTGATACGTAATTTCCTTCAACATTCGAACGCGTTCTGCTAAGAGTGATCGAACGTGATTCGCGCTGACGAGGACCACATTCGAGCGCTTTTAGCATGTTCAAATGTTGCCGAACGCTTGTAGCATGTTCGAATGTTATGTTCGATTCCTGACAGGCATTGCTTGATAGACGTTGGGAAAGACACTGTGTCCAATACGACTTTTCACATACTTCACCCAACTGTAAAATGGAACCTGCAATGTAGTGGCAAACTCCACGAAAAAAAAGTACACGTGGAAGAAGGAGAGGGATAGTCTCTTAAACCTTGCAATGGAATGACAAGCCCACTGCCACTACAGTCTTGGAAAATCTATGGGACTTTTACGCATCTACATATTCTGTAACGGGAGGGGTCCAAAGTCCGGTAGGGGTCCAAAGTCCGGTAGGATTTTAAAATCATTTTTGCGGAGATATGCATAAGTGTCTGCACATAATAAGTGCAACTTGTTATGGACTAAACCTTGTTGTAAATAACTGAAAAGTCAGAGTATGTGTCCAAGTTGGTAATCCCCAACAGATAACGATTGAAAAAAGTACACAAGTTTGACGCCTTCCGTGCATGCTGACGAGCGAACATATCGAGAACATGGCCCGGGAAACTATTAAATAATTCATCGTCAAATACGAAATATGAAAAGATACCACCACAGATGAGAAGGCTATCTATAAAACTTCCACAGCTATGCCGTGTCTTTGTTTTTATAGTTGGATAATCGGAGCTGAATTATGCCGCATGTTCACGGCCCTGTCAACCCCGCCATCTTTGTTAATCACCTATGAAGGAAGCCGAGCGATGCTCAACACGATGGAGTTAGTCAACTCGTCAGTAGAGTACCAATCATTCAAGAAAATCGATCCCTACCGACTAAAGAAATCCTGTAGTCATTTCTGCTGTTAAAAACGAGGTTGAAGCAGGAAATACAGAAGCCGAAAGTGAAAAAGTGTAATCGCAGGCAGACGTAAACAAAGTGCCGCCATTTTTCTTTTTGCCGACAGGTTGGTTTCACCGTGAGAGGTAATCCTTGTAAGTAAACGTATTTAAATATGCATCGTAATTCAAAATATTGCACATATTTGTGACAAAAAATAGTATTGCAGAAGCTTAGTGTTATTTTGCATGCATAGGACGCTTAAAGATATGCAGAGATGGCTTGGTTTTAACTTATCGGAGTTTGGACCCCCTTTTTTGTGTTAGAACGTTCCACTGAAACGCAAGTCCAAACCTGTCAAAACTTTCGCGCGATGTCAAAGTAAAGTTCGGAATGCTGCCGTTAAAGGAAACATATGTCTGCACAGCTTAAATCACAGTTATATGGTTGTTAACAAGATCTTAAATTGTTTTTGATGGGTTCTCAGTAAAACGTACGATGAGAAAAGCCATGCGCATTCACTTAGAACAGTTACCGGACATTGGATCCCCCCCGTTAGGGTATTGTATACTAGTGTGAGATATCGCGTGGCGCAATCAGCAGTGCCTTGGACTCAGGCCAAAGGGGTCCGAGTTCGAATCCTGACGTGTCACCAATCTTGTGCCCTTGGGAAAGGCACTTTACACGACTTAACTCAGGTGTAAATGATTACCTAGCTGCGACTAATGGCAATGGTAGTAGGGGCCACGTGCAGGCCAGGTCGCCTAACCCACCCTGCCTGCCTACCATTGTCTTCCGAGACAGATGAATGCCAACACATATATCAGTGTATAGACCATGTCTTGTATTATTCTCAGCCCAGACGCTGTGCCTGCCGGTAATGTGTGAGATGTATTGTCCGTTCGGCTGGGCGCAGGACGACAGCGGCTGTGAAGTCTGCAGCTGTGCCGACTGTAAGTGACTTTGTGACGTCACAAGCACATTCGCCGCCATATTGCATTGCTGCATTCTAGCGAATCGTCATTGAAACGCATTATGGATATTTCATCGCTCAATAGTTAACGAATTTCTGTGCTCGAACATTTAAAAGACTGCCTTTAGAGCAAACATAAATTGCACACTTTATGGACGACTTTGAACTGTAAGGGAAGAAGAGAAAAAATTATTTTATTACTGTTGCCGAACACACAAAAAGTATCATGAAACCTGAGATTTTTACAACCAACCAACCAAGGAAATAATGTTAACTCACCGACCTTTTTGACCAATCATACGCGTCAGTGCTACGTCAGAGGTGACGTTTAATCTCCAAGCAGATCCTACGGTGCCATAAGATAGTATCAAAGCTGGCCAAGGAGTGTAGCCGGCTAAGAGAGTCAAACGGGCACCGGAAGTTTGATACTATACATTACGTACCGTGGATCTGGTTAGAGATTAGTGACGTTGACACATTCTCTCTCAGTCGGATCAAAGTGCCCGCCGCTGCCGTGCGACGTCTGGTGCCCCAACGGTCACGTGCAGGACGACAACGGTTGCGACACATGCATGTGTAACGGTAAGACGCCATCCTTAATTATCCTTCACTTGAATATGCTTGAACACGACTCAACTAGTTTTTGACCAAATCTGACAGTATTTAGTCCATGAGACGAAATTTTATGTATCGGTACCCTCTGAGGTGGCAAATTCTCATTAAATAGTAGGTCTGTGCCTCTGTGGTATATATTTCTATGTGATAGCCATTCTAGTATGGTAACGTTAAAGTCTTTAAACCGGCTACCACCCGTCAACCCTAACACCATCTAAGTGATCCAGAAATTTCGTGTCTTAAACAAGGGAGAGGGGCAAAAAATACCACCGGTATTCTGCTATTCAAAAATTACAATGAGAATTTGCCACCTCAGAGGGTACCGAAATGTCCTCTGGCCCATGGACGACAACTACTGCTTTTCAACAGATCCCCACAGTGTTACGGACGACAGACACACTGGGGGAAAGGGTATCGGATGTAGCCATATCCGAGCAGGGATATTTGCGTATTTGTAACAAATGCTAGCGAATGCAAACGGATTCGAGTTGGATCCCTAAAATATCCGAAATTTGGATTTTTGGGATCCGGAATGAGAAGACTCAAACATATCCCAAAATGGGATTTTCCACGGATGCGAAGTCGTTTTTTTTAGGGATTTCTTTGAATACCTGGAATGATCGGATCGCAAAGAATCCCCAAACGGTATTTCCCTCGGATGCGAAGTCGTTTTTCAAAGGATTTCTTCGAATACCTGGAATGAACGGGTCACAAAGCGGTCTTTGCCGCGGATGCAAAGTCGTTTTTATAGGATTTTCCTCGTATATTTGGCATGGTCGGATCCTAAGAAATCCCAATGCGGCATTTGCCGCGGATGCGAAGTCGTTTTTTAGGGATTTTCTTCGTATGATCAGATCATAAAGAATCCAAAACGGGATTTTCTGCAGATACAAAGTCACTTTAATGAATTTTCCGCACATTTGACAAATCACAATATCATGTGTGCCCAATTACTTTCTTATAAAAGGCTTACACGATTTGAAATAGAAAAGAATGCACAGAATAATCTTATTCTAAACCAGTCCTGAGAAGAACTAAACGACGTAATGTCATCGAGGCCGAATCCTGTCTGCCACATGATATGTATACAGATACAATATTGCAACAAGAATGGGTTATACCAGGTATGTACAGAGAGTCCCTGTTATCTAATTATGTTAAGGGAAAGTTGAATCCTTTAACCGCCAATATCACATCACTTCTTATACTTCCAAATAGAATATAGGATCAAACGTGAATGCAATTTGACTTTTATGTAAAGCTGACATGGGAGTCTGTGGCTAATCTTGCTTCTAAGTTCTACGAATATCTGTTTCTATTACAAATCAAAGTCTTCGCGATGTCCAACTCTAAGGAATTTCCACATCCGGCTACAGGATACAGATAGTGAATCCAGCTTGTAAAGTACAACTAACATGACTTATAGTATCAGTATGTACAGCTTCTCGCAACAGCACAAAGTCTCCTTTCTACTAGTGACAGTGCTTCGCTTCTTTTCAGGCTAGTTACGCCCTGATCCCTCCCAGCTCAATTCCTTCTGTGCCCTTCCTGTAGTCCAGTGTTCTCCCAGCTGTTGACACGGTCAGAGAATGTCGACCCGCCTTCTGAAAAAGAGAAAGAATAATCCCATCAAATTTTGAGATAGCTAAAGCATCCATGTTTGATGGATGCGTCCGTCAAAGTAATTAGGATGTATATGAAAAGAAATGGTGATTGGCTTGTTATACAACAGGAACAAATGCATCTGATTGTGGTATCGCCATTATCACCGTTACATTCCGCATTATCATACCAAAAAAGTCCCCCGGGAGGGCGCGGCAGAAACAGTCTAGCGTTGCATAATTAGTGACAAGGTGTGATCTGCTTCCCCGGCCGGACTTTGCATTGTGTACGAGACGTCGCATATAAACAAACACGTAAACACCGTTGGAACAGAATGTTCCTATGCGAATAAATACCAAGCTTGAGACAAACATATGTGTATACAAGTACTGTTTTGATGATGATTCAAATTTTTCCCAAATAAGTCAACAGTTACTCAGCAAGTATCATGCTTGTGACTTGTGTTTTGTATTAAAGGCTCCGTTATGTCGTTTTATGATAAGTTTCTGTTCAGCCCAAGCATACCAAAAGCGCTACTAACTACTAGCCAACAAGGAATGTAGTCACAGAGACGAATTCAAGCGGGTATTGTTTGGAAACAATTATTGTATAAAACATACCTCGCCGTGATATCCACAGGACAGTGATGTAAGATAGCTCCAGGACGCCGAACTACAAAACAGGGCTGGCTGTTTCAGTCCCTCGATCGCCGTCCCGTCCGTCGACTGCCACTTGAGTTTGGTCACCGCCTCAACATCACCCTACTACAGAAGTTCACACACGTGTGTACAAATCCATGTCCCGAGTTCAACGTTTCAAAACTCAAAGTTTGAGGTACAAAAAGATTGCGGTTCTCACGGACAACGCTGACTATCTCCGCTTTATTTTTAAACTGACTGATGTGCAGTCTGATTGGTCAGAGAGACAACGATTGGATTACCCACAATACATCGCCCCAATGTACGGATGCAAAAAAAATACAGAGTCGCATATTTAAGATATCCCAAGATTACCAACAATGCACTGCTCCAATGGAATCCCATCCACTGGAGCAATCCACTGGAGCAGTGCATTGTTGGTAATCTTGCCACGAATGCAGAAAAAAAACCATTTCGCATCCTTACGAATCCGAGTATCCTGGTATCTAGCGTAACGTGGATTGTCTCACTTGTATTGACGTTACAAACTGTGGTGTCCGAGGTACAAAAAGGGGGAAAGATATGACCAATCTAAAAAATAAAATATATGCTCAAAAACAAGAGTGCTAGCCACGCATACACAAAAAGTAAGTATTCTTACGGAAGCTGTGTTAGCATCCGCCACGAAGTAAGTAAGCAAACGAATTCCGTGTTTGCATCCACGGCGAGTTTCGGATACCAACGAATGCGTTACGGATGTGTATGGGATCCGTGATTTTTGGTAATCTTTGGTATCCGTCAGCATCCGTCAGGATGTTGCAAATTCGTATCCTTGGTATTCGTCTGCATCTGAAGACTTTTCGCTGATAAACAAGTATCCTGACCACGTATTCTTTCGTTTGCGTTAAAACTAAGTATCCATACGAATACAATGTTTGAATCAGTTAGTGGCTCACAGATACTAACGAATCCGTGATTATAAGTAAGTATCCATACGAATGCAGTGTTAGCATCCGTCACGAAGTACTGAGTATACGGGTTCTGTGTTTGTATCCCCCGATGAGAGTTACGGATACCTACGAATGCGTTGCGGATGCCAGTGGGATCCGTCATTTTTTGGGATCCCTGATGGTTTTTGGGATCCGTCAGCATTTGTCAGCATACGTCAGCATCCGTCAGGTGTTGCAAATTGGAATCCGTCAGCATCCGTCTACATATTCGGTCTTTTCGTCTAGTGACAGTGGATGTTATCTGAAACGTCTGACCGTTTCCAAAATCATATCCTGCTGTTGTTTGAGTAACTGCTAGTCGGCGTATATCATTACCTGGATGTGTGATATTTTCAATATGTGCAGCCGCAACGTGCCCTGGCGTGATGTGCGGCCTCTGGTGTCCGGGCGGATTGCTACAAGACGAGAACGGATGTGACACGTGCCGCTGTAACTGTACGTTGGATGTGTCTTATTTGTCTTTAATTCTTAACACAAATTCTACAAAACAACATTAAAGCAGAGCACGCAAGCAACATACATGGTTCACAACAACAAAACGATACAAAAAAATCGAGAAGGAATGGTATTTGATAGCAGAAATTAAGTAATACCCCTAACAATCAGCGGGACAACACCCTGCTGTAGTGGTTGCACAATTGTACGTGGCCCAAGGAGTACAAAAATGGAGATGGGCGCCACCACTAAGCATCTACACAGATTTATGGGCAACTTAACCTTTAACCTAACGCATTGTAAGAAGTTTCACCCTTTTTGTGTACTTTTGACTACCTTTACAACCGCCGTGAGGTGGAAATCAATACAACAGTTTTGTGATTTTCGTTTTTTTGTTTTGTTTTATGGTTATCCAGGGGAAGATTTGATTGTTGGATGAGCTACGTCACGTGACATGACGACCAGGAATGAGACACCGACTTTACGCACCACCAT